>NC_045970.1:58638520-58811020 GCF_010909765.2 Amblyraja radiata | reverse complement strand
TGTGTGTGTGTGTGTGTGTGTGTGTGTGTGTGTGTGTGTGTGTGTGTGTGTGTGTGTGAAAATCGACAAAACCGTACTTTGCCCCCGATCGTCGTCTCTTTATTTATTAACCAAAAATAATTTTAATCATCTATTTACAAAAATACATACAAAAATACAAATAAACCCACCACTATAATACAAAGAAAACAGATATTCCTAAGTATTAAATAGCCATTTCCCCGTCCTTATTGAGGATACATTCTACCCCCCGCGGTGCCCAGCGGTCCCGTTGATGATGTTCTTTTCTGGATTGTCTTGATGACGTCAGCAGAAGCCGTCAGCCGTGTAATTGAGATAGAACTATAGTGAAATGCGTTTGCTGCCGTCCTGAGATCGCGATTGGTCTTGTCCTTCAACTATATTCCTGGCACAATGTGTTGATCAAAATACATTATCCATCTCACGATCTCCCTGCTTACTGTCGTACCTACATCCACTCTTCATGCAGGCGGGTTTCGAAATATACAAGAGTCCGTGGGAGACTGTAGAGATATTTACATAGATCAGCAACGGAGTCCATGTCAATGCAAAAACATTTCCGAGTCGTAAAAGGTATAGTTCCACATCAAATTATCAAGATGTTATCAAATAACAGAGGAAGAATGGTATCAAATGTGTGAAGCACAATGTTCATCCACGAGCTCACTAGTATGGAGAGAATTTTGCTGGAAGAATCTATCTCGCTTTTTTATAACACCCAAAATAAAAAGCAGACAACTTGCTGTCCAACAACACTGTTGGAGGCTGTGTGGGACTACGGAGGCAGACCACTCGCATATTTTCTGGAACTGTGTAAAGATAAGGCCATACTGGGGAAATGTTAATGCAGCTGTAAATAATATCTTGGGTTATAAAATCCCAGATACATGCCCTGTGATGTATCTGGGGCGTATTAAAGATAGTGTAAACATAGAAGATACATGTTTGATTAAAGTTTTGCTTGCAGCAAGTAAGAAGGCCATTACCAGGCAGTGGCTTAATGAAAAAAGTCCAAAACAGGAACAGTGGTTAGAAATTGTGCGAGACATCTTTAATATGGATAAATTGACATCTTCCTTGAGAGTCAAGGAGAATTCATTTGAGAAGATCTGGGGAAAATTGACTGTTTATTTGAGCCGTGACACCAATTAAATAAATGCCGAGTTAGATATGGGAAGATTGCGTAATATAGAACTAGATGGTATGTTTGTATGAATATTGAATTATCTCCAGATAACTAGTCAATGTAATGTTTTTTCTTTTTTTAATTTGGTAAGTGAACCACACGGTCTTATTCCAATTTATTTATTTTTATTTACTTCATTTTTTCCCCCCGATCTACTTATTTTTTTATTTTGATTTCTGTTTATCTTACTTTGTTTTATTTATGGTGATGGTGTTGCACTGTTTTGAAAATATCTCTTAAAAATGGCTTGCGGAGGCAAAGTGTTTTTCTGCTATCATCCGTGCATGGACAAATGATTGTGTATACGTGCACCCAAATATTGAGTAATTACTGACGTTGATGCGGACATGTTAAGCGATCGGCTGTTGTGGAGTTGATTATCGACAGTCTCCTGGCGTCCGTTATTCATGCGCTCTCAGACTCGCCTCAAATTGAACCCGCGGACATCCCGCTGATCTTTAATTCAAGACATGTTTAACGGTTGGATCAGAGAGTCACGTTCCCGTTTGCTGCATCGGTCACTCTGCAGTCCAAAACAACTGCTGGCCGGTTAGAAACACAAATTTCACAAAACCACTTGCCCACAGTTCCACCACGTATCCGTGGCAGCAAACTGCTGCAGTAGGTAAGGCGGTTCACAGCCAGAGCAGAGGCAGGAAGTGAGGGCGGGGCGGATTGGCGCTGGTGTCAACTGTCGGAAACTGTTAGCTGCAGCTGGTGATTGTGCGCGGGAGGTTGAAGACGGAAGTTGTTGATTTGCAAGAGTGGTTGTGACCCAATTGTAGCCACCGGGCGACTGACAAATAGCAGACGGGGAGGGGAAAGTTAAATAACCTGCAGCACATTGGGGCGGCGGTCGAGTTTCTGCCCGCGAGCGCTCAAACCTTCAGAGACCCGGGTTCGATCACGACTACGGGTGTTGGCTGTACGAGTTTGTACGTCGTCCCCGTGACAGCGTGGGTCTTCTCCGAGATCGTCGGCTTCCTTCCACACTCCATATATAGGATGTATTGATTTGTATGTTAATAGGCTTGGTATAAATTTAAATGTGTCCCTAGTCTGTGTAGGATAGTGTTAGTGTGCAGGGGTTCAAGGTCGCCGCGGACACGGTGGGACAAAATACCCCTTTTCCGCGGTGTATCTCTAAACTAAAAACTATCCTGAGCTAATAAACATAGAAAATATAGAAAATAGGGGCAGGAGTAGGCCATTCGGCCCAATAGCAGGAGTAGCGCCCGGTGTCGCTCCTCTCTACATGAAATGTATATCCACACGATTACATACAACGCAGACAGACGCTGTCTGTGTTACTGCTCGGCCAGCAACGCAGTGTTTTGGTAGAGAAACTGCAGTTGTATAGGGATCTGGCGAGACCACATCTGGAGTATTGTGTACAGTTTTGGTCTCCTAATTTGAGGAAGGACATCCTTGTGATTGAGGCAGTGCAGCCTAGGTTCACGAGATTTATCCCTGGGATGGCGGGACGGTCATATGAGGAACGATTGAAAAGACTAGACTTGTATTCACTGGAGTTTAGAAGGATGAGGGGCATTCTTATAGAAACATATAAAATTATAAAAGGACTGGACAAGCTAGATGCAGGAAAAATGTTCCCAATGTGGGGCGAGTCCAGAACCAGGGGCCACGATGTTAGAATCAAGGGGAGGCCATTTAAGACTGAGGTGGGAATAAACGTTTTCATCCAGAGATTTGTGAATTTATGGAATACCCTGCCACAGAGGGCAGTGGAGGCCAAGTCACTGGATGAATTTAAGAGAGAGTTAGATATAGCTCTAGGGGCTAGTGGAGTCAAGGGATATGGGGAGAAGGCAGGTACGGGTTATTGATAGGGGACGATCAGCCATGATCACAATGAATGGCGGTGCTGGCTCGAAGGGCCGAATGGCCTCCTCCTGCACCTATTTTCTATGTTTCTATCATGTTCCGACATCATGGCATAATAGTGTCCGACTGAAGGATTTCAGAATGCTAAGAAGCATCGCTGTTCGCATCCATTCCAATCGAATGGCAGCTGCTCCTCTGTCACGGCCCTGGTGCTCCGAGGTTGTTCCAGATTTGGGAATACCGTAGATCACGAGAACTGTCAACTTTTATTTTCCAAACATACCATCAAATGTGTTGGGAGATTTATCATCGCAACTGTCTATCTCTGCAACAATTGCAGCAGCCGCCACGTTGCCGGAAACCCCGCCCTGACTTCCATCCAACGCAAACGATGGCGACTCACACATGTGCCCACAGAATAAATAACTGTCCACTAACATCCTTCAAATGCAGTGGAAAGTCCAACACCTAGTCCGCACGGGCCCTACATTATGGGCACAAACGATCTCTTAAATAAATATGACGCCTGCAGACAAAGTGCAGGTTAACTAAAAGTGCAAGAGTCGCAGCAAGGTAGACTGGGAAATCGGAAATAAATCCTTGGCCTACGCGAGGTCCACTGAAGAGTCTTACAATTGCAGGGAAGGAGCTGTCTTTGAATCTAGTGATTTTAATCATTTGTCTCTTCTGTCGGAGAGGAGGAGGGAGGAGAGAAAATATCCAACGTTTGAGGAAAGCCTTGATTGTGTCAGGTGCTCTCCTGCTGCTGATGTCTTCTTGTAGATTTACCTCCATCAGAATACTTCCGCACATATTTCGTTTGCATGAGATGGGGATGACAATATAACCACCGTTTTCTTGGTGCCTTGCAGGAAGTGACGTCAGGCTAGCTCCCGCCACTTCTGCCTGGCGGACGCACTGAAGGTATTCAGAAGAGACAGCAAAGATGGTGCCGCCACGGGAATCGAAGATGCGCCTCATGGTCCATACTGTCATGTGGGCGACATTCATTATCAGTAAGAAAATTCACTTTAGTAAACAGCGGCGTTTTTGCAGAAAGGTGGCTTCGTTCAACTGCCGTGGCTCATTTGTTGGACGAGATTTACGATCCAACACGTATTCTGCGTCTCTAGCAAGAAAAATAAGTTTAAGAAATAGTTGAACGAGCAGCGCAATCGACATTGGAAGAGTTGCAGCTCCGTAGCATTGAAATTCCGTGTTCAAAATATATCATGGGTGATTAAGCCGCATTCCGTGCATTGTGTTCTCTTTGGGAATAATGCTACGGGAAGGGTGTCATTCTGTTGGACTGCGTCTATAGATGGTTTACGCATTCCCTGAAAGCGTGTATGGATGGTTTACAACGATATTGCCCGGTACGATCGCTTGAGATATATGGACCGGTTGGACAGTATGAGACTTTATTCCTTGAAGCGCAGAGGTGAACTTATGGAGGTGCATGAAATTATAAGGAAAATAGATTGGATGAATGGACCGTTTTCCTTCACCAAGAGAAAGGGGTTCAATATGATTTAGATCTAGATATAGATCTAAGCGGCATCATTTTAGAGTAATCTGAGGGGCATTTTATCACTGAAAAGGTGGTCACTAGATTGAACTTGAGCTGCCGGGTAGTTGAGGCAGGTTCTATAATGGGCATCTGAAAGACACTTGGACAGGTACATAGAGAGGGGGAGATATAAAGAGATGTCCGCCTACCGCGGTAACTGGGGCCAACGTAGATGGGGCACCTTAGTTGTCAAGGACGAGTTGGGTCGAAAGGTCTCTTTCATGGCGACCTCTTTCAAGGTCTCTTTTGTGTCTAATTGATTTTATGGACGCCGGTAAATCATGCAGGAAAGGACAGAATGTTCTTTATCAAGGAAATATGTAACGGCTCCACACCACGGGATAATAGAGCTAAATATTATAAATAAACCAAACAGATTACAGAATAGAACACGAGCGGAGAGTGGTGTGTGATCGATGCCGGTGCACTGGGACGAAAGAGGAAGTGAGCGTCACGATAAACTTGCCCGTCTGTGAGATATGCAAGGACTGACTATCTGCCGTAAATACAATTGTTGTTGTCAGATATTCGTTCACGGTCTTTTGAGGTCAGTTTATGATGATTTAAGTCAAATAAACGCTCCGCTTAACGCGTTGCAGGTCGGGGTGATGCTGATTCCGTGACCCAAGAGAAGACTTCTCTGACACATACAGCGGGGGGAAACGCCATTTTAACATGCACCTTTGCCAAGGATGGTTACTACTTGTTCTGGTACCGCCAGTACCCCGACGGTCAGCCGGAGTTTCTGCTCCGGAGATACACTGACGGACAGGAAGACGAGAAGGCGGATTTCGCTCGTGAGCGGTTTTCTGACGAAATTCAGCAGTCAACGAAAACATATCAGATGACTATTTCGGGGCTACGGCTGTCTGACACGACGATGTATTACTGTGCAGTCGCACAGTGTTGGGAACGGCGTGCAGACTCGTACAATAACTGCTGCAGGTTTCTGAGGCACATCTGCTGCAGATGTTCAGCTATGTAGCTTATTGTGGCGCAGGCAGTGGCGCCGGAAACCACTTGCTGTAAGCGGAAACGCCACTCCCACCACAGGATATCTCCACTCCGTCAAAATATTGCTCTATCAGCAAACTTTAACATGTGTACCAAGAAATTCCACGACTTAATAGCAAAAAGCAACGTTGTACGCAGTTATTGATTTAACAGAGCGGCGCTGCTTTCGAAATACCTCACGCCCATTGAGACTTTTGGAGAGGTCCCCCTCCCCTCACCCCACTCACCATCAACAACACCACAGTTACATATGTGGAGTCGTTTAAGTTCCTGTGAACCATCATCTCCAAGGACTTTAAATGGGGGGCTACCATCGACTCCACCGTCAAAAATGCACAACACAGTATGTACTCCCTGCGGCACTGATGAAGCACAATCTGCCACCGGCAATGCTGGTCCAATTCTATACGGCCATCGTAGAGTCTGTCCTCACCTTAACCATCATGATCTGGTTTGGCTCAGCACCAAGCGCGACATCTGGAGGCCGCAGCGAATCGTCCGATCAGCTGAGAAGGCTATTGGCAGCAACCGTCCCTCCATTGATGAATTGTACACTGCAAGGGCAGGGAAGCGAGCGGGTAACATCATGTCTGACTCCTCTCACCCTGGCCACAACCTCTTCGAATCACTTCTCTCTGGATGGCGACTCCGGACTGTCAAAGCTGCCACAGCCAGATATAAAAACAACTTTTTTTCCACGAGTAGTAGCTCTATTCAATAACCAAAAATCTGTAACCTCCTTTTCCTCTGGTGTTTTATTTAATTAACATGTTTAATCAATAATGTGTGTTATTATTAATGTTTAATGTTTTATGTGTCATTTCTAACTGTCACTGTATGTCGTTGTCACTTGCGGGCGGAGCACCAAGACAAATTCCTTGTATGTGAATGCTTGGCCAATAAACTTATTCATTCATTCATTCTTTTATTTATGCATAACGACGTTTGTATGTTTTTATTTTAACAGAGCTATGGAGAACAAATTATATATATTTACGAACAACCTCCTTGGGCTGTCACCTTTGCTACCAGATTGCTAATCCCTCTTGAATAGAGGGCGATTTCCAAACTCAATTAAGGTGGATGATCATATAATTTGTACAAGAGTCGAGTGCCGAAGACATGAGTTGAGAGATAATGGTGAGAAGGGAAATATGTAAAATGTATCGGAGGGCAACCTTTGCAAACAGCGGGCTATTGGTTCATCGAACCAGCTCAAACGGTTTGTTGGACGAACTAGAGCAACTACATCCTTTAAAAACCTGACCAATGAAAACTTGGAGTTGACTGGAGCATGTTATTTGAGGGAAAGGAACATCGGTAAAGTGGGATGTTTTTAAAAGTGTGCGGACGAAAGCTCAGGATTTGTACGTCCCCGTTAGAGTGAATGGCAAATCAGGAAAATGTAAGCAAGCTTGGCTGACGAGGGAAATTTAGGCGTTGTTCAAGAACAAGAAGGATGCATGGCACATGTATACACAGCAGATATCAAGTGGACCCTTGGAGGACTTTCGGGAACTAAGGAACTAAACTGAAAAAAGGAGATCAGAAGGGCAGAAATGGGCCAGGAGATAGCTCTGGCGGGAAGCATTAAGGACAATCCCAAAATATTTTATAAACGCATACGGGGGAAAGGGTAACTAGAGAGAGACTGGGACCTCTCAGAAATCAAAGCGGTCACCTCTGTGTGGAGCCACAGGAGATGGACAACGTCCACAGTTAGTATTTCTCCGCTGTATTTACCGAGGAGAAATACAATTGGCGGAGGAACTTGGGTGCAGTCAATGGGAGTGTCTTGAGAGCAGTTAGTGTCACCGTGGAAGCAGTATTGAATATACTGTCGTGTCGTAGCCTAATCTCCACGGCCTGATCAGATATATCCGTGGAAATAGCAGGAAACTAGTGAGGATATTGCGGGAGCCCTGGTTGAAATTCATGAGTCATCCTTAAATACAAGAGAGATGCCGGAAGGCTAGAGGGTGGCAAATGTTGTGGCTCTTTTCAAGAAGGGCTGCAGGGGAAATGCTGCGAACTATAGGCCGGTGAGCTGCACATCTGTAGTTGGAACGTTACGAGAGATGGATTCTGATGGATATGTTATAAAAGCGTTTGGATCGGCAAGGGTTGAGTAGGGATAGTCAACATGGTCTGTACGTGGCAGGTCGTGTCTCACAAATCTGATTGGTGTTTTGAAGTCGTGACCAAAAAGGTCGACGAGGGTAGTGCTGTCGACGTTGTGTACATGAATTTCAGTAAGGTTCTGAAATGTTGTATCAAAGAGCTAGTTATATAGACAATACGTTGACTCAGGGGACAGAAGCAGATTATGGAGGACGATCGGTTCTCAGACTGGAGGCCTGTGACTAGTGATGTGCCTCAGGGGATCGGTGCTGGGCCCGTTACTGTTTGTCATCAACATCAATGATTTGGATGAGAACATACAGGGAAATATTAGCAAGTTTGCTGATGATACAAAAGTGAGTAGTTTTGCAGATGGTGAAGATGACAGTGTAGTATTGCAGCAGGATCTGGATCGATTGGCAAGGTGGGCGGAGGTAAGGTTGATGGAATTTATTACAGAGAAGTGTGAAGTGTTTTGGGACGTCGAACAGGGGCAGGACCTAAACAGTAAATGGTCGGCCTCCTGGTAGTGTGGTGGAGCAGTGGGATCAAGGAGGACAGGTGCATGGTTCCTTGAAGGTAAAGTGGCAGGTTGATAAGGTGGTCAAGACGAATTGTGGCACTTTAGCCTACATCAGTCAGAGTATTGAATATGGAAGTTGGGCGGTCATGTTGCAGTTCTATAAATCGTTGGTGAGACCGCATTTAGAATATCGTGTTCAGTTTTGGGCACCGTGTTCTAGCAAAGATATTTTCAAGCTTGAAACGGTTCAGAAAAGATTTACGAGGATGTTGCCAAGACGAGAGGGTGCGAGCTATAGGAAGAGGTTGAGTAGGCTAGGTCCCAATTCCATGGAGAGCAGGAGGATGAGGCTGATCTTATTGAGGTGTACATAATCATGAGATGAATAGATCGGGTAGATGTACAAAGTCCCTTGTCCAGACTGGGGCAATGGAGGACTAGAGGACATTGGACCAAGGTGACGGGGAAAAGATTTGATAGGAATCCGGGGGGTAACTTTTTCACACAGGGTGATGGTGGAGGAACAAGCTGCCATAGGGGATAATTGAGGCTTGGACTACACCGTCGTTTGAGAAATAGTTGGAGAGGTACATGCCTAGCACAGGTTTGAAGGGATACGGACCAAGCGGTGGCAAGTGGGACTAGTTTAGCTGTGGATTTGTTGGCATGTGTGGGCAAGCTGTGACGAAGGGCCTGTTTCCACGCTGTATCACTCTATGACGGTCTGACTGTGACTTGATCGGAATTGATGCGTTGGGCCGACGGTCCCGGTTCCGTGTAGCTCGCCTTAATTACTATGTATACCTTATATACCTTACATTTTATTTACATTGCATCGAAGCGGCTACGTCCATTCAACCCGGGGCTAGAATGCTCGTCGAATTAGGTGTATTTAATTGCATTCATTATCGTAAAAATGGAGTCAATGAAAGGGCGTTCACGTCGCGCCCCTGTTTCCACCAATCTTTCCACCACCACCACGCACAAGAAGCGCAAGAAACGCAAGACAGACACCATTGTGTGCAGATTCCGAGAAGCGTGTGCAACCCTGGCTGAACAATTTCTAATCTTGTGATGTGGACTCGATAAGAAGAAGTCCGTAAACACGATTGTTTCGTCTTCGACCGGAATTTCAAAAGAGGTAATGATGATGATGCAATCTAATTACTCCCCAGAGGATGATATAAGACATAAATATTCGTGTGCTCGTGTTTATTTTAGCGGATGCAGCTCCGCAATCGAAATCAGGGAAGATGCACGCGCCTGGAAACGGACCAATCTTCGCCACTTATTACACAATCCTTGCAGTCGTCGGTGTTCCAGGTAAAGCTTCGCAAGAGTTGATAAATACGTAACCGTCTCCATGATGATCTGATATGTTCCGCTCCGGTCGCCTCACTCTTCGGTTCTGCACCACAATTTTCCATAATTTGTTCCTTATCGTTGCTCTTAAAACTGCGAATTTTACACGGGGCAGCTTTGGTAAGGACGTTACTTATTATATCCAGTCTTTACATTATAACAATAATTTATTTTATGGCATAACCTATTTTCATAGTCGATTTGAAGTTCCCCGTATGTCTTAGTTTTGTTGCAAATATACTTTATTGTCGCTTTCAGATTCGTCCATGAAACTCCACATATCCTGCTCCAATATGTCTTCCCTGCCTTGCTTAAAATTGTCCTGTCCATGTTAATCTGTAAGTCATATCAGTTATTAATGAACCTTGTCCTGTTTGAAGATAGACAAGTCAAGTGTGACGAGTCATATGTACCATAAAAATCGTGCGTGCAAAAGCATGACAGGCAGCACGCACAAATATACATACCACGTAAATACTACCAGGCAGTGAAATTCATAAGACTGCGCAATTATCAAAATATGTCCATCGTAGTACACGCGATAGGCCGTAGAGCTCGGTTTCGCGTGGCCATTTGATATCAGAAACAAGTAACCATCAAACGATATGGGATTGCACGTCTGCTCACAAAAGCCAGTTATGAAGAGGGCACCGATAGATATAATTTACATATTCCCACTCTTTTCTTTGCAGCTAACGCCCTGACGATTGCCATTCTGTCCCAGGGAAAGTGCGGCCTCTCGAAATGCATCACTCGGTACCTGGTATTCATGGCGGTGACGGATTTCCTGGTTATCATCACTGCTGTGATATTCAGCCGTCTTCGGGCGATTTATTTTCCAGTTAGTATCTTGTCCACCACTCCGGGTTGCAGTCTGATCATTGCGCTCAGCTCCGCTTCTAAAGATGCTTCCGTTTGGTTAACGGTGGCTTTCACCTTCGATCGGTGTGTGGCGATTTGCTGCCAACAACTGAAACTGAGGTATTGCACCGAGAAAACCGCGGCCGTTGTTATAGGAACCGTTTGCTTCCTCGCCTGTTTGAGAAACGTCCCGTTTTATTTTGAATTTGAACCGATGTACATTATCGATACAGTGCCCTGGTTCTGCAGCATAAAAGAAATATTTTATACTTCCGTCGCTTGGAGAGTGTATGAATGGTCGCACCGGATGTTAAACCCATGCGTTCCTTTCCTACTGATTTTGATGCTCAATGTGCTGACGGTCAGATATATCCTGGCCGCCAACAGAGCCCGCGGTAGACTTCGGGCCCAGAACAACGGAGAGAAACAGAGGGACCCAGAGATGCAGAGCAGGAGAAAGTCCATAATTTTGCTCTTCGCCATCTCGGGCTGTTTTATTCTGCTCTGGGCCACGGACGTTGCAAATTTTCTATTTGTGCAAATCACAGCGAATAACTATGTCAACGCATCTAATTCCAATGACCCGAAGTTCATCTTTCAAGAAGGCGGATATATGTTGCAGTTTCTCAGTTCCTGCACCAACACATTTATCTATGCGGGAACTCAGACTAAATTCAGACAGCAGCTGAAGACAACTATTCAATGTCCTTTCAACATAATTAGACAACGTTTCAATTAATATTCAAGACAAATACAATTGTACGAAGGGTCCATAAAGGAAATAATATTTTCAGTCTACATTAGAATTAAAAAATGGTCGGGTCAATTGCGCTTCATGGTTTGTAGTATTATTGTCACATTATTGGAAGTAACTGTTGACACTTTGTGGAAACAGATAAAAGTTTATATCTTAGCGGAAGGAAATTGTAAAATAATATGCCGTCAACTCGACTTTCCATGTTTATAGTTTCGACAAATATGAGCGTTGTTGGTCAGAGGAGCATTTACTCAACACCTTTATATGGCTTTGACGCAACGAGTTTCTGATACATTTCAAAGTATAACGCAGAGTGAAAACTGGTGTGTGTGTGTGTGTGTGTGTGTGTGTGTGTGTATGTGTGTGTGTGTGTGTGTGTGTGTGTGTGTGTGTGTGTTTGTGTGTGTGTGTGTGTGTGTGTGTGTGTGTGTGTGTGTGTGTGTGTGTGTGTGTGTGTGTGTGTGTGTGTGTGTGTGTGTGTGTGTGTGTGTGTGTGTGTGTGGAAATCGACAAAACGGTACTTTGGCCGCGATCGTCGTCTCTTTATTTATTAACCAAAAATAATTTAAACATCTATTTACAAAAATACAAATAAAAATAAACCCACCACTATAACACAAAGTAAACAAACATTCCTAAATATTAAATAGCCATTTCCCCACCCTTATTGAGGATACATTCTACGCCCCGCGGTGCCCAGCGATCCCGTTGATGATGTTCTTTCCTGGATTGTCTTGATGACGTCAGCAGAAGCCGTCAGCCGTGTAATTGAGATAGAACTCTAGTGAAGTGCGTTTGCTGCCGTCCTGAGATCGCGATTGGTCTTATCCTTGAACTTTATTCCTGGCACAATGTGCTGATCAAAATACATTATCCATCTCACGATCTCCCTGCTTCCTGTCGTACTTACTTCCACTCTTCATGCAGGCGGGTTTCGAAATATACAAGAGTCCGTGGGAGACTGTAGAGATATTTACATAGATCAGCAACGGAGTCCATGTCAATGCAAAAACATTTCCGAGTCGTACAAGGTACAGTTCCACATCGAAATATCAAGATGTTGAACATTGGGAACAACAGCGCTCGCACAAATTCACATGTTGAAAACAAGCCCATTCTCCCTGCTTTTTGGCACACTTTATTCCAAGCGAATAAGTACCCTTTCTATAATGAGCCGAGTCGAACACATATCAAGATACCACACATGTTTATTAAATCTACTTACAGCATGGATCTGTAGGACATTAAATTTCCAAGGAACTACTCATACTAACTAGCATACGCAAGCACTTGATAATATCAAGCACATACTAGGCGGAGTCGCTACTAACAAGCACTATAAATGGCTAGTAGGAAATAACCAATCTACATCTTTCCTTTAGAAACAAAAGAAGCACCAGTGGCTAAGCAATATAGGTGGACTATTTATAACACATCCGGTTGTACTTCCCCTTTTCCCAAATTGACGCCATTTAGATAGTAATCTGCCTTCCTGTTTTTGTTGCCAAAGTGGATAACCTCACCCTTTTTCGCATTATATTTAATCTGCCATGCATCTGCCCACTCCCCCAACCTGTCCAAGTCACCCTGCATTCTCATAGCCTCCTCCTCACAGTTCTCACTGCCATCCAGCGTCTTGTCATCTGCAAACTTGCTAATGCTACTTTGAATCCATTCATCCAAATCATTGATGTATATTGTAAATAGTTGCGGTCCTAGCACCGAGCCTTGCGCTATCACACTAGTCACTGCCTGCCATTCTGAAAGGGATACGTTAATCCCTACTCTGTGTTACCTGTCTGCCAACCACATCTCTATCCATGTCAGCACTTTACTCCGAATACCATGTGCCCTAATTTCCCCCACTAATCACCTAAAGTCATCGAATTTCGTGCAGGCGTAAACCACTGCGAACAATTCTTTTTCGATCTGGGCGTAACGTTGTTCAGTGTCAGTTAGTGTACGAGAGACGTATGGAACGGGCTTGAAATCGCCATCGGTAGCGGTCTGCAGGCAAGCAGCGCCAAGTCCGTACTGGGACGCATCGTAGGTGAGCGTTACTGGTAACTCCAAAGCAAAGTAGGCGAGAGTAGGTGCGCTGGCCGGCTTCAACTTGAGAGCGTCAAACGCTCTTTGGTGCTGCGGATACCAGGACCATGCAACGATCTTGTGTGTCTGTTCTTGCAGGGGGGCAGATATGTCGCTGAGGTTGGGAATACATTTCCCCAGATAGTTGACCATTCCAAGGAACCTTTGTAGGCTCACGACGTCAGCAGGAACCGGAATATCTTTGATAGCTGCAGTTTTTGATGGGTCTTGGCTGAGACCATCACGTGTGAAGACATGCCCGACGTAAGTAACTTATCGAACTCGAAACTTGCACTTCAGGGGATTGAGTTTGAGCTGAATGACTTTGGCACGGTCAAGTACTTTCTTCAGATTGGCGTGATGTTCAGCCAAATCGCGTCCGTAAACGAGAATGTCATCAACAATGATGGCGCATGGGTACTCAGCAAACAATTGTTCCAACGTGCGCTGGAACACTTCGCTGGCGGAGTTGATGCCAAAGGGCATTCTCAGAAATTTGTATCGACCAAAGGGGGTGCTGAACGTAGTGATATTAGGCGAGTCTCGGTCCAACGAGCTTTTGGAATCTAGAACGGAGAATACTGATGCGTTGCCTATCTGAGCAGCAACCTCTTCTACTGTTCGCATAGGGTAGTGCGGGCGTTTGATGGCAGTGTTAAGATCTCTGGGGTTTATGCAGATACGGATCTCTTCCTTGTTTTTCTTTGTCGCGACTACTATGGTGGAAACCCAGTGAGATGGGTCAGTGACTTCAGCAATAACACCCATGGAGACCATCAGCTTGAATTCATTTCACACTCTGTCACGCATGCCATGTGGAACACGATGTGGTACTCGAACCAAAGGAGTGACTTTGGGGTCGACAACGATGTTGTATTTGATAGATAACTTGTCAAGCTCGTCGGTAAACAGTTCTTTGCATTGCGAAAGTACCTTTTGAGTGGGCCCGTCAGCGAGAAAGAGTTGATGGCCGGCGCGGCCAAAGTATACCAGGCCCAGATCGTGACAGGCATTGATACCAAGTAAAGTCTCTGAATCCCCCTTAACAATATAAAACTTTACGGTATGGGTATGCTCGTCTATGGTGCATTTTAAATAGCTTGTCCAAGTGGGTGTAGAACATCTCCCTCGTAAGGCCGAAGCGTGGCGGAGGCTTTTCAATAATTTCCGTAATACGATTTAAAAAAAAACTCTGTTAATGAGATGACGTTGCATTTTGCGCCAGTATCAACCATCCCGTTCAAAAGACTATTATTCACAAACATGGTTACCTCAGGGTCGAGTTGCTCGTTGGACGAAGGGAAGAGAGTGTGGATGGCAGAACTGGTATCTGTACTTTCTGAGTGCGGAGCGGAAGATGGCAAGTCAGGCTCTTGGAAGTCATTATCAACAATGTTGAAGCAGGTGCAGGCTCGTCCTTGAAGCTGCTGGATTCACACGGTAACGGCAGCACCGAGCGAAGTGGTTTAATTTCTAGCAGAATTTGCAGGCTTTGTCATAAGCAACACGGATCTGACGACCCGTCGCATGGAAATAATTGCAATTTTGACACAGAAAGCACATAATACGCGGAGTAACTACTAGGAAGAATTATAACTGGCTAGTAGGAAATAACCAATCTACACTTTTCTTCCTATTTCTCCAAAATGTCACCGTTTTGTTTAAGAGCGCTCGCTGGCGAACGCTCATGGGGATCACAGAGGGTGGGTTTTTGTTCGAGCCTGCAGCATTTCTGCAACAGTGTGCGTCTCATGGCGCAGATGTACAGGACGGAATCAGACATCACGGGGTCGCGTATCATGAACTCGGTCATCTTCGCAGTTTTATTGAACGTAGCAGAGAAGCGATCGGTCACGCCCTGGTTCCTTAATACATTATTTCCCACAACCTGAAGCAGGTAGTGTGGAGAGTGAGCTGGGCGCTGTTTGTACCAGTAAACATATGGCGTTATATCACTGGTTTTCAGAGTACAGCTTAGTGTGACATTCCTTCCCTCTTCGAACGTCATTTCTGCTTCGGATTGTTCCACTGTATTTTGATGGGTCGAATCTAAGAGAAAATATTGAAAATGGCACAATTAGCATAATTGCGAGAAGCAGCATAGGCATTAACCTTCCACTATCAACAATTAAGTTACAACATTCATTGCAAGATAGCATTTTATACGGGCAAGAAATTTCTTACTGAGAAGCCACATGATAATGAACAGCGGGAGGACGTGTCCGACAATAGTAGGTATACATCTGTAACTGCTCATCATTTGAAACACTCTGTCCAAACCAACACTCTGTAAATCCAACCAAGACCAACCAGCGACCGGCTGCAGCTGTCTCCCAAAGACAAAGGCACGACATGTTCGCAGAGCGACAGAACCAAAGGCGAGAGATGGGCGGGGCAATCATAAGATTACATCGATTGGATACTGCGTGAAAGGCGGAACGTGCGGTTGCAGGGCGGAGATGGGTATAGCGAAATACCCATGGCGGGCCAACAGAGGGCGAGAATGCCTTATAATCCACACTTGCCTTTCATCCGCACACAGCTGAAGGAAATGACCCGATGTAAGTCGTTTCAATGGGGATTTCTGAGAAAAGACATCTGAAATTCGTTTCCATACCGAATTTATAATCGGTAATTTCACCGATTTGATTTGTCCGTGATCATGATCTCACACTGATACTCTCGAATGCGCCAGCAGACAGCGTCAGTTCCTATGATCGAGGGAGAACCATGTTTAGTTTAATTTAGTTTAGTTTGGTTTAGTGTAGTTTAGTTTAGAGATACAGCGTTTAGAGATACTTTAGTTAGGAGTTATATGCCCTTAGATCCACCGAGTCTGCATTGAACAGCGATCCACACATATTAGGGACAATTTTACAATCATGCCAAGGCAATTAACCTACCAATCTGTACATCTTTAGAGTGTGGGAGGAAACTATAGCTCTCAGAGAAAACACACGCAGGCACGGAGAACGTACAAACTTCGTGCAACAGTGTACATAGCCAGGATAGAACCCGGGTGTATAGCAGCAACTCAACCGCTGCGCAGGCACGCGTCCAACCCACTGTTAATCACTGTTCTTGTGTGGTCACAATTGATCGTATCTTCCAAATTTATTCGTGGAGCACACAGTACAATATCTTTCTAAACATTGCTTCTTCGCTGCCGTACTTCCTTTCAGTGCTTCAGTCAGACGGGTTTTTAAAATACAGAAGTCCGTGCTTTTCAGTAAATAAATTTAATAAATATGACCGAGCGATACCAGGTCGATGCGAGTGGAATTATGAGACGGTTAGATTTTTGAAAAAATCTGAATATCTCTGTGTTGGTCAACAGACTAAACTGTTCGGACTTATTCACATCCGAAAACAACCCGACTTTCCCGATTGTTTGTTGCAGTTCACCTCCAGGTGAATAAGGGGGCAGCACAATAGCGCAGCGGTAGAGCTGCTGCCTTGGAGCTCCAGGTTCGATCCTGACCACGGATACCGTCTGCACGGGGTTTGTACTATATCCCTGTGATTGCGTGGGTTTTCACCGGGTGCTCTGCTTACCTCCCACACACAAGGTACAGGGTTGTAGAATGTTTAAGAAGGAACTGCAGATGCTGGAAAATCAAAGGTACACAAAAATGCTGGAGAAACTTAGCGGGTGCAGGAGCATCTATGGAGCGAAGGAAATAGGCAACGTTTCGGCCCGTAACGTTGCCTATTTCCTTCGCTCCATAGATGCTGCTGCATCCGCTGAGTTTCTCCGGCATTTTTGTGTACCACCGGGTTGGAGATTAATTGGCTTCGTTAAACATTGTAAATTGGTATGGTATGGTCTTTACTTGGCACGTGTGCCGACGTACAGTGAAATTCATTTTCATATGCCGTTCAATACACGTATCAATATACATGAGCACTTAGATACATATCAGAGAACCATCTCAGATATAGTCCAAGTGTAAACAGTCGTATAAGGAGCGCCATTGTTCAGTTCCAATAGTTGTAATTGTCCCTGGTGTGCAGAATAGTGCTACTGTGTGGGATGATCGTTGGTCCGCGGGTAATCGGTGTTCTTAAGGATCCATTTCCGCGTAGTATCTCTAAGGTCTAAAATCTAATGCTATCTTTTATTGAGGCAGCCCTTTCTGTTTTATGACTAAGTGCGCCCTCTAGCGATCGATTATGATAAACACCGAAGGTGGGATTTTGTTCGAACCCGCGGCACATTTGCACCAGTGTGTATCGCATGGCACAGATGTACAGGGCGGAATCGGAGAACACGCCGTCACGTATCACGAACTCGCCCGTCTTTGTAGTTTTATTGAATGTAGCAGAGTATCGATCTGTGATGCCCTTCGCCCTGTATACCTTATTTACTATAACCTGAATCAGGTACTGCGGAGAATGTCCAAGGCACTGCTTGTACCAGTAAACAAATGGGAGGGAATCGCTGGTTTTCAGCAGGCACTTGAGTGTTACATCCGTTCCCTCTGCAAACGTGGTTTCTGCTTCGGTCTGTTCCACCGCATTTTGATGGCTCCAGTCTAAGAGAAAATAGAAATTGCCAGAATCACAATGATTGAAGCGGCAGCTGCATTATCTTTACATCGGCATAAATCAGATGACAACATTCGTGGGAAGACAGGATTTTTACTGGGTGAAAATCCTTACTGAGAAGAGACATGAGAACAAAGATCGGGAGGTGGTGTTCACACATAATGGGCACGATTCTGTAAGTAAACAGTCTTTGAAACACACTGTCGGATCAAATATGCTAACTGTAGAACCAGCTAACTCAACCAGCTCCGACCGGCTGCAGCCAGCTCGCAAACATGAATGGAAGCAATGCTGCCAATGCGAATGAATCAAACGCGAAGTGGGCGGGGCGGTCACAACTTGAAACGGATTGGAGAAGGGACACCCTACTGAGCTGCGCGGGCCTATGACTCATAATAATGACATAGCTATTGAGTTGTGAAACTAAATACACTAGTTTAAATCGAAGGTAGACACAAAATACTGGAATAACTCAGCGGGACAGGCAGCATCTCTGGAGAGAAGGAATGGGATTTGCTGTCTCGCAGCACCAGAGACTCATGTATATGAAGGGGGCATTGCACTGCTACCAGCGTCTGCCTGCAGTCTGTCCGTTTTTTCGCATCATATTTTTAAATTGTAGTTTGTCTAAACGGTTTCTTTTGGGCATTCTTTAGTTTTTCCATGTGGGGGAGGGGGCAGGGTAAGGGGGAAACCGTTTCCGAGTGCTTCCTGGCGAGGACGCGACTGTTTCTCTGTGTAGCGGCCCCGCCCCCCCCCCCCCCTCCACCCCCTCCTCGCGGCCTACCACTGGATCGGAGCGGCCTTTCCTACCGGAAACCAAGGGCCGCCAGAATGAAGCTCCGCCCGGCGCGATCTAGGGACGTCGGGAGCCGCGGACCTCGGTGGGAAGCGGCCGAATCGGAGGTCCAAGCCGCTGAGATAGGTCTCCCGTTCCGATGCCGGTGTTCCATCATTCCGGCGAGTGGGCCTGAGCGGCGGGCTGCCCATAGCGGCGACCGCGGAGGGCACCGGAGGCCCTGACCACGGGTGAAAATCAGGACCATCAGAGGAAGATGACTGGCTTTGGTGCCTTCCCTCACAGTGGGAAACTTTTCGATTCTGCTGTGTGAGAATGTTTTCTGTTAGACTCTATTGTGTGTTGTGTTCTTTATTTTACTGTATGGCAATATGCAAAAACAAATTTCAGACCTCGGTCTGACAATTAAGTGCAATGGTATCGTATCGTACGTTACAGCCTGATATCAGGCGCTGGCTGTGTGGAGTTTGCACATTCTACCTGTAACCACGTGGGTTTCCTTCGGGTTATCCGGTTTCTTCCCACATCCCAAAGACGTACCGGTTTGTAGGTTCATTGGCATCTGTACATTGCTCAATATGCGCTGGAGTGGACACCAAAGTAGAAAGGAATGGAACCAGTGTGAACGTGCGTTCGGTGATCGGCATGGACTCGGTGGGCCGAAGTACCCGTTTCCTTGCTGTATCTTCCAATCAATCAATCGCACTGAATCCGCAGTCTGATTCGATAATTTATAGACATACCCTTAATGATACCAAAGAGCGAACGTGGCAATATCAATTGATGATATATAAGTTATTGTTAGCTGGTACGCGGAGCGCTGTCGTAAATGGTAATGCACAGCAATAAAATGTGTGAGGATAAGGCCTAAGATCAGGTGAATAGACAAGGGATATTGTTCAACAGTCACTCAAATAGGATCCATTATAACGCGTAAATGGCATTTTTAAAACATTCGGGGTGAGAATACGTCCGTTATACGATACTGCAGGTCACGACATTGCCTAACTTTCTACAATAGCTCACAATCAGGGCGTGCGAAGAACTCAGCGGGCCACAACACAAGCGCGGAAGCAAAACATGTATTGCGCTAGAGTTATTGAGTCACAGAATGAAACAGCGAGGAAAGAGGCCCTTCGGGCCTTCTTGCCCACAAAGACCAGCAAGTCCCAACATGTCCCAGCTGCACGAGTACCACCTGCCCGCATTTGGTTTATATCCCAATCCAAATCTGTCCTGTCCGTATACCAGTCTAACTGTTTCTTAAACATTCGCATTATCCCAGCCTCAACTACCTTCTGTGACAATGAAACAGGTTCAAGGACCTGGCTAGTAGAAATGAAAATAGGCACATTCGTCCGTTAAGTTATAAATCAGTTTTATTTGGAAGAGAGAGAACAAAAACCGTCTTACAGCAGCGCACCTCTCTCTCTATCTGCTTCCGTCCGCGGCGCTGATCGCAGCCCAACCCGTCGGTGAACCCTTCTGGTCAAGAACTACCTTATAGCTTACCGGCGCCTGACTTTATACAGGCCGAGATCATAGAAACATAGAAACATAGAAAATAGGTGCAGGAGTAGGCCATTCGGCCCTTCGAGCCTGCACCGCCATTCAATATGATCATGGCTGATCATCCAATTCAGTATCCCATACCTGCCTTATCTCCATACCACCTGATCCCTTTAGCCACAAGGGGCACATCTAACTCCCTCTTAAATATAGCCAATGAACTGGCCTCAACTACCTTCTACGGCAGAGAATTCCAGAGAGAACCAGACGTTGAAATAACTGCCGGAAGGTCCTGGCCGATAGCGCTGCTCCAAAATTTAAATTACAACCAATGACAGGGGACTACATCCGAGCAAGCTCCCCCTTTGGAAACAAATCGCTATCAGCCGCAGACTTGGCGCGCCAAGGTAATACACACTGCTCTACAGACTTGGCGAGCCAAGGTAATACACACTGCTCTACAGACTTGGCGCGCCAAGGTAACACACACTGCGCTACAGACTTGGCGTGCAACGTTTTAAACCGAGCGCTCTCAGCTTAGCGCTCGAGGCTTTAAACAAAACGCATAAACATATGTCCTCTGTTCCTCGATTCACCTAATCTGGGCAAGAGACTCTATGCATCTACCCGATCTAATCGTCGCATGGTTTGATACACCTCGAAAAGATCACCCTCGTCCTGCTGCACTCCAAGGAAATAGTTCCAGCCTACTCAACACGCCCCTATAAATTCCGATTAAAGATAGTGCAGTGGTCTCCTACTAAGCAGGTGGCAATTCATAACCGTAGTCCAGCTGACAGAATTGTTCAGTTGCCTAATAACAGCTGGGATGAATCTGTCCCTGAATCTGGAGGTATTCGTTTTCAAACGGCTGTACTTCGTGCGTGATCAAAGTGGGGAGAAAATGGAATTGACCGGGGTGAGATAGGTCCTTGATTGTGTCCTTGGTCCTTGCCGGCGCATCCCGAAGTGTAGATGGGGTCAATGGAAGAGCGGCTGATTTAAATGATGGCCTGCTCGGTTGGAGCTGCTCGCAAACCAGGCTGCGATGCACCTCGATAAGATGCTTTCTGCGGCGCAGCCCTCTGGGTTATTTATCAATGTTTTCTTTCCACATAACATAATGCAAAATAACCAATCCCTGAGAATCCCTTTTCAGCCGCGTTCTGCCTAACCACTCCAACAGGTTGTCAATCATTTTATTAGGCCTACGTCTATCCTTGGCAAAACCACACATCCGCCACGTTTTCTGTAAGTCTATAAATTGTGTTTCCGTCCTCTAAGTCTAACAAAACCGGTAATTTCTACATGGATCTCCGTATATCCGCAGTCTGAAGAAGGGTTTCGGCCCGAAACGTCACCTATTTCCTTCGCTCCATAGATGCTGCTGCACCCACTGAGTTTCTCCAGAATTTTTGTGTCCCTTCGATCTTCCAGCATCTGCAGTTCCTTCTTGAAAACAACAACTATTATGTCCCTTTGCCAAAATGTCATACACCCCGGTTTCCAAATCTCAATTCCGAATCTCAATGTCTTCAGTTTTGCTCCTCATGAAATATATTTTGTCAATCTCCTTCGACGGTGTTCTATTTCGCAATCAGTTAAGAGACACGAACCTTAATCTCTTATCTCACAAGGGACAATATTTCTACCTTGTCCAAAACGAGATTTCTATCACAAATGAGAGCCGTGTCACGTTTTTAATCATGCTGCTGGATTAAGTAACACGTGCGTGAAACGACTTAATTTGTTTATTCAGAAAATGTCAATTAACAATTCTGATGATGCAAGTTACCTACAGCCGTTGAGATTGGTGCCGGGTATAAATAGAAGTACATCATGAGTATTTCAGTAGTTATTGGTTATCAGCACGCCTTTCCAAAGAAAATGCACGCGCCTGGAAATGCACCAATCTTTGCCGTTTATTACACTACTCTTGCAGCGTTTGGCTTGCCAGGTAAATCTTCCGAGTAAACGCATAGCGGAAACCGAAGTTAAACCGTGTTACATCCAGTTCAGGTCCCTCGTTAGAACGGTAAGAATGGCTAAGGGGATCAGGGGGTATGGAGAGAAGGCAGGTACGGGATACTGAGTTGGATGATCAGCAATGATCACATTCAATGGCGGTGCAGGCTCGAAGGGCCGAATGGCCTACTCCTGCAACTATTTTCTATGTTCCTATGTTTTTCTAAGTTTATTTTTTTGTCACGTACAGTTAAAAGCTTTGTTAATTTGAACGTTTATTTTCCTTTCACCTGTCTTACTTTGTAATCGACGCCCAGATTCCCCAGTCTTTGCTCGCTTTGACATTTAATGGGTACAATCTAGTATCTCAATGCGGAGAAGGCATTCAATTATACTATTCAGTTTTCAGATTGACATTCGTTCGATTCGTTCTGCAGGTAACAAAGGCAGGCATTGCAACATGCATTTATTTGAATGGCAAAACGTTGCCTATTTCCTTCGCTCCATAGATGCTGCTGCACCCGCTGAGTTTCTACAGCTTTTTTTGTGTACCGCCAGCGTATGCAGTCTTCGTGCTGTAAACGAGTTTTCTGTATCAGACCTCGCATGTCCGTGAAGGGAGGAACTGCAGATGCTGGTTTAAACCAAAGACTGGCACACAAGGCTGGAGTAAGTAAGCCGGTCAGACAACATCTGTGGAGAAAGGGAATATGTGACGCTTCCGTTCGAGACCCTTCTTCACATTTTTTAAATAATTCAGTTTGTATTTTTTTTGATAAATAAAATTGAAGCCGGTCCGCTTCTTTGCGTCCAGAATCCGATGGGGTCATTATATACCAAACGGGATAATTCTCTCAGGCAAAGGCAACCTCTCCCCACATCGAAAGGAAAGTAACTTAATCCGTATCTGTATTTGAGTTTAGTGCATTGTCACGTTTACCGAGATGCAGGGGAAACATTTACTGGTATTGATATATTATAGGTATATGTATATTATTGCCGTGTATGGAGATACAGTGGAAGAATTTGTGATGCAATGATATGCAGGCAACTCATATCGTTCAAGTGTACAATAAATAGTTAGTGCTCAGGAAAACAAAATAGCAGAGTGCAGAATATAGTGTTGCATAGACAGAGAAAGTGCAAATAGAAAAGTGTCAGGATGACAATGGAGATCGCTTCAATGTTCGGTGCTGTTTGCAAGATCCCGGGGGTTGCAGGTGGTTGCCGGAGGTTGCAGGTAGTGGAAGCAGGTAGACTGACAAAAACTCCGAAAACCTCCGGGAATCGCACGGAAACATTGGATGGGGCGCAAAGTCTACAGATGTTTCTTTTCAGGTTTCCTAAGTGGGCATAGGTTTTAAACTTGTGCCTCGATAGGTCATGGCAAATTTAGGCAACTATTAGGTAGGTCTATTATCACCACAGAATGTTATTCATGTTTGTCATTGGTTACCTGAGTCAGGTTCCACTGTTTGCTTTGGAATGTATGCATTTTCCTAATTTATTATTATTTACATGTTTTCTCCATTTCTTCCGATCTAAACCATAAACATATAAAACCAAATAATACTAAGTTAAGCTATGTGGTAACGTTTCCATTCGGTGTGGTCATTTTAACTGATAAACGGGTCAGGCAGCGTCTATGAAGGACGTGGAGGGGCGAACGTTTCGTGTCAGGACTCTTCTACCATCTGATTGTCGGGGGAAGAGGAAGCTGAAAAAGAGATGTGGGGGGGGGGGGGGCCACACCGCCTCGCGAGTATTATTTTCAACCACAGCTAATTTCACCAGGACCGCATTTCGTTTCTACGTTCCGATAAAAACTGGCGACGCGGCCGGAATTATGATGAATAACTCAATCGTATTTCTGTTTGTTTCACAGCCAATATGGTGACGATCGTGATTCTCTCCCAGGGAAGATGCGGCCTTTCCAAATGCATTACTCGCTATCTGGTGTTCATGGCGGTGACGGATCTCCTGGTCATTGTCGCAGCCGTGATATTGACCCGGTTGCGGCCAATTTATTTCCCGCTTAGTTTCTTGGCAACAAATCCCGCCTGCAGTGTCGTTATTGCAGTCAGCTGGGCTTGCAAAGACACTTCCGTCTGGTTAACTGTCGCGTTCACCTTCGATCGGTTCATCGCCATTTGCTGCCAGCGACTGAAACACGGTTATTGTACGGAGAAAACGGCGGCTGCAGTTATTGGAGTAATCTGCGTGCTTGTGTGTTTCAAAAACATACCGCTCTACTTTGTTTATGAGCCCGTGTATATTATCGATAAGGTGCCCTGGTATTGCAGCATAAAAGAAATCTATTATACTTCAACTTCCTGGCGAGTTTATGACTGGCTGCATCGTATATTAAACCCATGTCTCCCTTTCCTTCTGATTTTGCTACTTAACGCTCTGACAGTCAGACACATCTTGGCGGCCAGTGGAGCCCGCAAGAGGCTCCGGGCCCAGAGCAATGGAGACAACCAGAGAGACCCAGAGATGGAGAGCAGGAGGAAGTCCATCATTTTACTCTTCGCCATCTCGGGTAGTTTCCTGTTGCTGCGCCTGACGTTCGTTGTCAACTTCCTGTTTGTGCAGTTTTCGAGCAACAACTATGCCAACAGTTCCAATTCCACTGACCCGAGGTTTATTCTTCAAGAAAGCGGATATATGCTAGAGCTTCTCAGTTCCTGCACCAACTCGTGCATTTATGCGGGGACGCAGACCAAATTCAGAGAGCAGTTGAAATATGCGGTTACATATCCCTTCAACCTGATTAAGAAAATCAAGTAAGGGACAAGACAATCAATGCCCGCCCCTACATCTCATGGTAATTGTAAACATAAAAAATCAAACGTTTACTTCCTTGTAACCGTATGCAGGCTCTTCATTCATAGAAACATAGAAAATACGTGCAGGAGTAGGCCATTCAGCCCTTCGAGTCTGCACAACCATTCAATATGATCATGGCTGATCATCCAACTCAGTATCCTGTACCTGCCTTCTCTCCATACCCCCTGATCCCTTTACCCACAACTCCCTCTTAAATATAGCCAATGAACCTCAACTACCTACTGTGGCAGAGAATTCCAGAGATTCAACACTCTCTGTGTGAAAAAATATTTTTCCCATCTCGGTCCTAAAAGATTTCCCCCTTATCCTTAAACGGTGACCCCTTGTTCTGGACTTCATATATGATTGTCCGCTTTAGGTTAATCTGTGCTAACTGCAGTAAGCCTATGGATGATATAGCCTTGTGGCAATAATGCCGGGTACGAAATAAGCGTTAGACGCTGACAGTACACAATTCCAAAATAAAGTCGTCCTCGATTTCAGATTTGTCTGTGTGTTATTTGAGTATTATTCGTAAGAAACCATCTGTTGTCCATTGATAAGTTCCCTGAATTGACAGGTTCCCTGACTCAGGGGGAAACTAAAATTCCGCCGAATTGCTCGCGCTTGAGTTGCGTATTAAGATAAACGTAGCAAGCCAGTAGGTTTCCCCTTCTGTAGGTTTCCATCAGTCTGAAGAAGGGTTTCGGCCCGAAACGTCGCCTATTTCCTTCGCTCCATAGATGCTGCTGCACCCGCTGAGTTTCCCCAGCAATTTTGTGTACCTTCGATATTCCAGCATCTGCAGTTCCCTTTTGAACACAGTAGGTTTCCCCGTTGGGAGGTTCATTCGTCCAGGCTATGCTGGCATGGATCCGATGAACAGCATAGAGCCAGCGCTGGACATTGACATCCGCGCTACCGCAAAGGCTCGCGTCAGGCAGGAACCCAGCATTAAATATAAGGCATTGATAATTTGGTTTGTAGAACGGGCTGGATGCATTCCACATCCTCTTCACTAGCGTGACTGGGTTATGCAGATTTATGCTCGACGACACTAAAATGTTAACAGCCTCTTTTTAAAATAATGTCCAACGGTGTTGTGAAATAATGAACACCAAAGTAACTAATTTTCATCACGTCGCTCTGTTGACAAGTGTATGGTGTTAATACCGAAATATTTGTGAATACAGTACACTGTCAGGACGTTGATAGAATCGTATTTCCAAAAATAAACTGAACTCAGACTGAAACTCAATGGTAAACGCGACCGAGACTCGAATCCTGGGCAGGTAGCGGTATCAATGCAAGTGTCCTAACCTCCCCTGCCCCTCAAACCCCGTAGGCATGGCAAAAAGGACTGGAAACTGATTTGGTCCGAGGGACTTTAAAAACCTAAGCAAACTCGAGGCGAAATGGGTAATAAGACAATTAATTTCCGGCACAACGGTTAATTTTGTATTTAGCTGCGTGATTAGGTAAATAACTAATTATATACTTTAATTTCAGGCCATCCAAGTAAGATGTATCATATTTGTTTTCGAATGCTTCAGTCTATAATAACTGAAAATTTCAATCAGTTCTCTTAATTTTTAAGAAAGTCATTGGCTTGTATGTCAATTGACAGTCCTCGATCACAGATTCTGTGTTAAGTCAATGGAAAAGCAATAGGGAACAAGATGCTAATTTCCTAGTATGAAAATGACCTCGACTTTTTTAATACTGGAGATATGAAAGTGGATTGGGTATCAAATTAAAGTTATTTTTAAGCTTTATATGATGGGATAAATTATGGGCTTGATGTTTGAGAACTGAAAATGTTGTAACATCCTACAGATAGTCAGTCATTCGCCATCACTCAGTAAAATAGTCGTAACCGTCCTCTTTGTTTCCCCTCTGCACATAACTACATTGTAGGTGTAATTAAGCCTAAGTCAGGATATTATAGCGATGTCTAACAATTTTAATGTTTTAGTTTTTATCTGGCTGTACTTTTGTAGGTGGGATTTGATACGTTGGAAGGGTGTGTCTATTTCTAGAAGAGACTGGAGCAGACTCATAGATTAGGAGTCAGTTGGGTCTCGGAAGGATGGTGAGAATACAGTTTGTTTAGGTTTTTAAAGTCCCTCGGACCAAATCAGTTTCCAGTCCTTTTTACCACACACACATGCCATGCTCACCACACGCACAAGTGAATGAGACGACATACTTTTATAGGAAGAAATTTCATATGATTTATGTGACATGAATAGAACAGCGATTAAGAACGGAAAGT
Organism: Amblyraja radiata; assembly: GCF_010909765.2. Lineage (NCBI taxonomy): Eukaryota > Metazoa > Chordata > Chondrichthyes > Rajiformes > Rajidae > Amblyraja > Amblyraja radiata. The sequence continues at coordinate 58,783,747 of NC_045970.1, read as the reverse complement.
GACGGATTATTTATTTGCTATGTACTACTTCAATAAAAGTCTAATTAATCAAGAAACAACGTATGGAAGATTCGTTTTTACTATCTTAAGTGTGTCGTGAGTGCGTAAAGTATACCTCCCAACCATTGCCGAGGAGTAATGGCTATCGAAGTTTGAGAATTTCGTAAAACTGCCATTATATGCATTATTGTCCATCTCATGTGTTTACTCTTGCACAATAATATCCCGCGAGTAGCATGGTTAAAACATGTTGTAGGCGCAAATGCATCAGAGCCACACCAGCCGGTATAAACCCTTCGGCCCAGTTAGCCCAAGTCGACAAAGATACCCCTTGTAAGATAGTCGCATTTGCCTGTTTCCCCCATATCCTTTCCTGTGCATCCCATTGTCCAAATCCGTTTGACATTTTGTAGTAGTCGCCTCCACGACCTCCTCCCCTGGCAGGTCGGTCCATAAGCCCACCACAATCTGGGTGCAAAAATGCCGCTCAACTTCCTATTAAATCTCACCCTAAAATTATCCCTCCTTGTTTTGATTCCCCTACCCCGTGAAGCTTTGTCCATTCACCCTGTCCCTTCCACTCGTGATTTTGTACACCACGTTTGGATCAACACTCATCCGCCTGCACTGCATCGTGTAAAGTCGCAGCCTGCCCAATCTCTCCCTGTAGCTCATGCCCTCGAGTCCTTGCAACATCCTCGTAAATCTATTCCACTCTCTTTCCATTCGGACATATTCAAGCTGCTCTTTCCCCTGTACTACACTGGTAATATTCTCAAATCAAATATATATATTTTCTCTCCAGAGATGCTGCATGTCCTGGTGGGGTACTCCGGCATTTTGTTTCCACCTTCGATTTAAACCAGCATCTGCAGCATCCTCGTAAATCTATTCCACTCTCTTTCCATTCGCACAGATTCAATCTGCAGTTCTTTACTACACACCAAATCCTTTTAAATGCAGCCTGCATTTTACGGATGTTTGCAATGTTTTCCAAACGCTGCGCGGATAGATATTCAACAAAGCTCTCTGACGTTTCTCCTGGGATCGTAGATCATGTTATTTACATTTCCGTTCCTTTTACTTGAATGATTGAATCGATCAATCGATCAATCAATCAATCGATCAATCGATCAATCGACCAATCGATCAATCGATCAATCGATCAATCGATCAATCGATCAATCAATCAATCAATCAATCAATACTTTGTTGTCATGTGACAAGTCACGGTGAAAAGGTATGCAATAGTCGCCACATAAAGAGACGCCGACAAAGTTACAAAGCATCCACAGCAGGTCCTCCTTTGTTCTCATCCAAAACACCCCCCCGCTTCACGGCGCACACACACACACACACACACACACACACACACACACACACACACACACACACACACACACACACACACACACGCACACACACACACACGCCGGGTCCTCCATTGTCCCCCCCCCCCCCTGCTTCACGGCGGTCCTGCCACGCCGGGACCTCCTTCGTCATCCCCCAAGCAGCATCGTCCACATTCCCACGTGGTCCATCCTCGTGCATGGGCCGGCGCCCTCATCGAACGTCGCACCGACCTCTCGACTGTTGCCACCGGGTCGCCTCCTGACGCCTCCGTGGCGCCGACCCAGGCCCCAGGGACCGGCCGCGGGTTCCGTCGACCCAGGCGGAGCAGGTCAGATTACCATTAAAATGAACCATTTTATCACTTACAATGTTATGGCATACGTGTGGTTACATGTCTCCCGTCCCAGGCCCAGTCATGTGGGCTACGTCTCGACATGTGTTCTGTTGTACACTTCCAGTGTAAGTTGTACATTAGATTATGACTTGGAGGAAATTTATCAGGTTTAAATGCTGAGGTAAATGCGTACGGGTCGATCTCACTTTCTGCAGCAGCAGACGTTGACAGAGTGCATATTACACTGGGTAATGTCTCATAAAATACATATTGTCTCACGCACTCTACACAATCATTTTTCGCGTTATAAAGCGAATAACCACAAATTCTGAAAATAACAAAATCAAACAGAAAATCAGATATAACCAGCAGGTCAATTTATGACTGTTACAAGCAGAGCATAAATTCCTTCAATGGTCTGGGCATTGAGTATAAAAAATTGCAAGTCACATCTGAAGAAGGGTCTCGAAACGTCACCCATTCCTTCTCTCCAGAGTTTCTGCTTGTGCCGCTTGTTGTGTCTATGTTTGGGTGTTGCGTGCAGTGCAGGCCGCCCCATTTCAAGAAAGAGAGGGAGGGTAAAGAGTGGGTGCAGGTGAGGTTTGCCAGAATGGACTAGAGGGTTTTAGCTACAAGAGTAGATTGGACCAATTTGGATTGGCATCTCTTGAACGTCGGTGGCTCAGGGGAGACCTGATAGGAGTAGAAAGGGCTGACAGTCAGAACCTTTTCCCCCGGGTGTAAATGTTAACGGCTATACGGCACAGCTTGAGGATGAGAGGGGCAATATTTATCAGAGATGGGGGGTTTTAACACAGAGGACGGTGGGTGCCTGCAAAACGCTGCAAAGGGGCTGTTCGAGGCAAATCGGATAGTGACGTACAAGATGGTTGTAAATAGACACGTGGATATGCAAGGGAATGGACATGGTCTCCAAATCTGAGGAAGGACATTATTGCCACAGAGGTAGTGCAGAGAAGGTTCACCAGACTGATTCCTGGGATTTCAGGACTTTCTTATGAAGAAAGAATGGATAGACTCGGCTTGTACTCGCTAGAATTTAGGAGATTGAGCGGGGATCTTATAGAAAGTTACAAAATTCTTAAGGGATTGGACAGGCTAGATGCAGGAAGATTGTTCCCGATGTCGGGGAAGTCCAGGACAAGGGGTCACAGCTTAAGGATAGAGGGGAAATCCTTTAGAACCGAGATGAGAAAAACATTTTTCACGCAGAGAGTGGTGAATCTCTGGAACTCTCTGCCACAGAAGGTAGTTGAGGCCAGTTCATCGGCTATATTTAATAAGGAGTGAGATGTGGCCCTTGTAGCTAGAGGGATCAGGCGGTACGGAGAGAAGGCAGGTACGGAATACTGAGTTGGATGATCAGCCATGATCGTATTGAATGGCGGTGTATGCTCGAACTACCGAATAGCATACTCCTGCACCTATTTTCTATGTTTCTATGTTTCTATGAAAGTAGGGGTATGGATCACACGGAGAGATACGAGATGACTTTAACTTGGCATTTGAATACCCTCGTAACAGCATGAACCGGACATAAACTTCCAATTGTATATACTTTTATTTCAGATGTTTAGACCCTGAGATGTAAACTTGCATTGGTGTGCCCGCGAGGGCGGGGTACATAGCATACATCACCAGCTCACATTAACAGTAAGGACGGAAAATAGAATATAGCTCTCAAGCTCCGTTTCACTGACAATCCTCATTGTTGTTGTAGAGATAAATGTTTTCAGTCTATTTTAACCGCTTGCGAATTAGATAGAAAGGATACTTAACCACTTCCTGCAGCTGCTCTCTAAACTTAGTCTGAGTCCCCCCGTAAATGCACGAGTTGGTGCAAGAACTTAGTATCTCCAGCATGTATCCACCTTCTTGGAGAATAAACCTGGGGTCGTTGGAATTGGAACGGGTTGCATAACCGCTGCTTGTAATTTGCACAAAGAGGAAGTTTGCGACGTATGTCAATCGCAACAGCATAAAACTGCCCGAGATCGCCATGAGTAGAATGATCGACTTCCGCCGACTCTCCATTTCCGGGTCACTTTGTTTTCCACCGTTGGTCTGGGCCCGGAGCCTCTTGCGGGCTGCACTGACAGCTAGAATGTGTCTGACCGTCACAACATTGAGCAACAGAATTAGTAGGAACGGGAGACATGGGTTCAAAACGCGGTGTAGACAATCGTACACTATCCATGCAATTGAAGTGTAGTACGAATCTTTTATGGTGCAGAACCAGGGTACATTATCAATTATGTAGACTGGGCCATATATAAAATAAAATGGGACGTTCTTCAAACAGCCTAACGCGCAGACCGTTGCAATAACACCCGCCGCGATTTTCTGGGTGCAATATATTAGTTTCAGTTTCTGACAGCAAATGGCGATGAACCGATCGAACGTGAAAGCGACCGTCAACCAGACGGAAGCGTCTTTTGAAATCCAGCTGAGGACAATAAGGACCTTGCAGGTCGGAATGGTAGACAGGACTGTGTTCGGGAAATAAATAGCCCGAAGCCGGCTTAAGATCACGGCGGTGATGATGACCAGGACGTCCATCACCGCCATGGATACCAGGTAGCGAGTGATACATTTGGAGAGGCCGCATCTTCCTTTGGATAGAATCGCAATCGTCACCAAATTCGCTGCAGAACAGAGGGAGGGACCGGGATATTAATATAACATATAACATATAACATATAACAATTACAGCACGGAGACAGGCCATCTCGGCCCTTCTAGTCCGTGCCGAACACCTATTTTGCCCTAGTCCCATCTGCCTGCACCCAGACCATAACCCTCCATTCCTTTCCCGTCCATATACCTATCCATTTTATTTGTAAATGATAAAATCGAAACTGCCTCATTCCTCACAGCTACCACTCTCTGAGTAAAGAAGTTCCCCCTCATGTTACCCCTAAACTTCTATCCCTTATTTCTCAAGTCATGTCCTCTTGTTTGAATCTTCCCTACTCGCAATGGGAAAAGTTTATCCACGTCAACTCTTTCTATCCTTCTCATCATGTTAAAGACCTCTATTAAGTCCCCCCTTAACCTTCTGCGCTCCAAAGAATAAAGACCTAACTTGTTCAACCTTTCTTTGTAAGGTAATGAATAATTAGCTTCGCCGCTAGAAAATGCAACGAATTCTAATATTGCTGTCAGATCCAGTCTATTCGACCATTGAATCGTGGCTGTTCTAGCTTTACTTCTCAAACTCATTCACCTGCCTTCTCCCCATAACCCTTGACACACTTACTTTTCCGGAATGTGTCGACTTCCGCCTTAAATTTGCCCATTGACTTGAGCTCCACACAAACGACATAAAAAGAATTCCAATTTAGCGCGTATAATCAACTAATTATCTTCATGCGTGTGATACGAGACCCATTATCGCAGAACAAATGAATTATTTAATACACCAGCAGACAGTCCATGGAATGTAACCAGTTTACATGGAAACACATAATGAAGATAGATTGTTTTCTTGTAAAAAAAACTACCACCAGTGATGGAGTGTCGCGGATAAATCTGACAGAGCTTCATCGTAACGACTCCTTCGATGAAGGGCGTGGCAGTGGCCCAAGAGGTCTCGCAAACATGAACGTTGGCAAATGTTTCAAGATATTTTCTATCTCATGTTTCGTCGTCCAGTATATATCAGAGCTACATCGTGGAAAGAGCCCTTCATCCCACCAACCGCGTCAACCACCCGTTCACAATAGTTCAATGTTATCATACTTTACAATTCCAGCCAGTTTCAGAGTGGAAAATTGCAGCCTCTCAACTTCCAATTCTAAACACGACATCCTTTGCCAGTAGAAGTTTCCACGGGGAGGGGGTGGGTTATTATCGTTACTAAAGCGAGTTAACAAACATTACTACAAAACCATTTGGTATATGGATAGGATTCATGGCCGAAATAAAGATCATGACTTTCTGCATTCTTGCACCGATTTCAGAGTTCAGTTCGTGTAATTACGTCGATATGCATGAGATAGGTACTGGGCTGGCGACAATAAAGCCTCTGAACATTTATTGATTACAATAAGAACTACAATTCCAAAAAAAAGTTGTGCTAACCGACAAGTCGGAGAGCTTGGTGAAATAGAAATCCAATATGCTCTGGATAAGAAATGTCTCAATACGATGCCGCATTTATGGTATACATTAGACAGTCACAATATCTGTGATAGTTATCATATTTTAATCAAAGTACAAAATGAAAGAAATACACTGGAAAACAAAAAGTGCTGGAGTAACACAGCGGGTCGGGCAGCATCTTTGGTGAGTAAGGGAGAACGTATCGGCGACATTTTGGGTCGGGGCCAAACTTCAGACCTTCCTGCTGTCCTGCCTCTTGCAAGAATGTCATCCCTTGCTCTCGAATACCGCCGCATCTGCTTCCACGCCGAGGCATTTCACTCCAGATTATCCAGAATGTCCTTTATTTAGTGAACATAGCTCCCCATGCTGTCGCGGGTGGATCACTCACCCATGTGTCCTCTGTGCCCTTGTTCTGCTTATCGCATCCCTAACGCCACCCCACGAAGCTTACTGGAAGAAGTCTCTTAACGTAGAAACATAGAAAATATGTGCAGGAGTAGGCCACTCGGCCCTTCAAGCCTGCACCGCCATTCAATATGATCATGGCTGATCATCCAACTCAGTGTCCTGTACCTGCCATCTCTCCATACCCCCTGAAACCTTTAGCCACAAGGGCCACATCTAACTCTCTCATAAATATAGCCAATGAACTGGCTTCAACTACCTTCTGTGGCAGAGAATTCCACAGATTCACCACTCTCTGTGTGAAAAATGTTTTTCTCATCTCGGTCCTAAAAGATTTCCCTCTTATCCTTCAACAGTGACCCCTTGTTCTGGACTTCTCCAACATCGGAAACAATCTTCCTGCATCTAGCCTGTCCAACCCCTTAAAAATTTTGTAAGTTTCTCTAAACCCCCCTCAATCTTCTAAATTCTAGCGACTACAAGCCGAGTCTATCCAGTCTTTCTTCATATGAAAGTGCGGTCATCCCAGGTCTCTTGGTCGATACAGAAGCCTGAACAAGGGTTCAGATACGTTGCCCATTCATTACCTCCACAAATGCTGCCGACTAGCTAAATCACTCCGGTACTTTATGTTTTGCTGCAAGATTCCAGTATTTACTGCCCCTTGTGTCTCCAAAGAAAATATACAGGATAAAAGTAATTTAAAAATAAACATTAGACGTAAACACGTTTGAATGTGACGCGACGTTGAACGAAAAGTGCGTGCCTTGCACCAAACTGCGTGCATCAGAGAATATCTTTAAATCAGCCTTCAGAAACTGGTCAAGTAATATATAATGAAGTTAACATCGCGACCTAAAATGGTAAAGGGCCTGTCCCACTCAACGAGGTAATTCAAGAGCTCTTTAAAAAAATCAAACTCGTTGTAAGTACGTAGAATGTACGTAGCGGGTACCTCGGAGGTCGGGACGTCTCTTAGCAGCTCGTAACGCTAACGGCAGGTACTCGGGGAACGCGGTAACTCGTGAAGACGTGAAGATTTTTCAACATGTTGAAAAATGTCCACGAGAGCCCCGAATACCTACGAGCGGCTGTTACCATAATTCTCCGAGTTCGAATCAGGTGAATCTCGAGAGAACTCTTGAATTACCTTGTAGTGTGGTACAGGCCCTTAAAATCGAAGGAATACACTTCGTCGTCGAAACACTCTGTAGGTAGTTGAAAAGAAATCATAGATAGATAGATATAATTTATTGCCACACAACCAGGGTCGGTGGAAATTTGGGTTGTCAGCAGCAGTATAATAATAAAGAACACACAACCACAATAAAACTGTAACACAAACATCCACCACAGCATTCACCACTGTGGTGGAAGGCACAACATTTGGCCAGTCCTCCTCCATTCCCTCTCCCCCCGTGGACAGGACCAGAGTCCAGAGTCAGTCCAGTATCGGCTCTCTTCCTCACCGCAGACCGCGGCTTTAAGATGGTGTAGGCCGCAGGCCGGCGGTCAAGATTTAAAGACTCCGCCGCAGCCTGAAGCACCGCAGACCGCAGGGCCGGTGGTCGAAGCTCCCCTCCAGGGGTGATGGTGAGTCCATGCCGGACCCGCGGTAGAAGTTGGCCGCGGGCCGGCAGTGATGGCTTCTTCTTCCCCCGGGTCCCCCACAAGGGATCCCGGGCTGTAGACGCCGCACCAGCTGGAGCTCTGCAGACCGCGGCTTCAGGCTGCCGGCTGCCCCGGGCCTTCGAAACGGAGCGCTCCCCTCCAGCAAGCCCCAGCGAGGGCTCACGCCGAGAGTCCACGCTGCGCGTGCCGCTGAAGCCCCGGGCGTGTCTCCGGGAAAGGCCGCGCCGATCCTTGATGTTAGGCCACGGGGGAGCCGACCTGGAAAAACTCGCCTCTCCGTGGAGGAGGCGACCGAAGCGGTTTCCTCCTTACCCCCCCCACCACCCCACACCACCCCCCACACAAAACACACGAAGGAACATTAAACACATACTTTAAAACATACTTTAAAACAAATCATGAGAAATATATCGAACAATCAAAATACTCAGCAACGAACGGTTATACGTTTTTTGTCCACGTTTAGTCTATTTTCACTCTTCACCTGGAACGCCGAAAGCAGCAAGGGCAGAATAATAAATAGCGAAGACAGGTCCATTCCCAGGCGCGTGCATAATCCGTTAGAACGATGTCCTGGCAAAATGTCGATAGTGAAATTAATACTGCAGTACATCTCCTTATATTAGATCACGCAATTGAATCTAAAAATAGCTCAAACCATTAACATTGTTAGTTGCATTTCTCAGAGAAAAACAAATTAGCTCACAAACTTACATGCTTCAATGAATTGTTTAAGAAAGAACTGCAGATGCTGGAAAAATCGAAGGCGGCCAAAAATGCTGGAGAAACTCATAGAAACATAGAAAATAGGTGCAGGAGTAGGCCATTCGGCCCTTCGAGCCTGCACCGCCATTCGATATGATCATGGCTAATCATCCGACCCAGTATCCCATCCCTGCCTTCTCTCCATACCCCCTGATCCCTTTAGCCACAAGGGCCACATCTAACTCCCTCTTAAATATAGCCAATGAACTGGCCTCAACTACCTTCTGTGGCAGATTCACCACTCTCCGTGTAAAACATTGATATTATCATCTCGGCCCTTAAACTGTGACCCCTATTTCTGGACTTCCCCAACATCGGGAATAATCATCCTGCATCTAGCCTGTCCAACCCCTTAAGCATTTTGTAAGTTTCTATAAGATCCCCCCTCAATCTTCTGAATTCTAGCGTGTACAAGCCGAGTCTATCCAGCCTTTCTTCATATGAAAGTCCTGCCATCACAGGAATCAGTCTGGAGAACCTTCTCTGTACTCTCTCTATGTCAAGAATTTCTTTCCTCAGATTAGGAGAACACAACTGTGCGCAATACTCCAGTTGTCTCACCAAGACCCTGTACAACTGCAGTAGAACCTCCCTGCTCGTATACTCAAATCATTTTGCTATGAATGCTAACATACCATTTGCTTCTATCTGGTGAGGCAGCAACCATGGAGCAAAGGAATATGCGACGTTTCGAGTCGAGACCCTTCTTCTGAAGAATAAACCCTTCTCCCGAAGAAGACCTTTCTGAAGAAGGGTCTCGACCAGAAACGTCGCCTATTCCTTCGCTCCACAGATGCTGCTTTACCGGTGCGTGTCTCCAGCATTCTTGCTTCAATGAATTGATCATATTGAAGGCACTTAAAACGAGCACTACTTCAGACCTCTACTTAAAACCAAACTGTATCCTGTACGCTGTACATCTCTTCTAATATTGCAGCACCAACCATAGCACCAGGCTCGATCTCTGCCTATATCACAGCCGTTACTAAAATTGTATGTCTAGAATAAGTCCACATTAATGAAGATTACGCTGTAATTGCCGAATGCACGATTCATATCTCTCTGACTGCTGCAATACCAAACAGAAAATATTTGCATTACACTTGCTGAACATTCCGGTTAAATGTGAATCGGTGGATTTTTTTTTTACACGGAGCGGCAGGGCCCTGGAACGCACATAGAAACAGGGGAACATAGAATATATCCGCAGAAATACGCTATTTGGCCCTTTGAGCCAGCACCGCCATTCATAGTGATCATGGCTGATCACAGTTGAGGGTAGCGCTGGGGCAGATACAATAGTGGCATTGAAGAGCCTTTTAGATAGGCAGCTGAACATGCAGGGAATTGGGCACGTGCAGGCGGAAGTGTTTAGTTTAACCTGTCATCTCGTTCAGCAATAGATCAGGAACAGACACTGGTAAAAGACACAAGGAAGGCCTGGATTATTTTCTTATGAGTCTGCGCCCAGTGAAACACCCACCATTCCTTATTTCAATTCCACGACAACACCACGTGAAACCTGCATTTAAATTACACCAAAGGTAGATAAAAATGCTGGAGAAACTCGGCGGGTGGGGCAGCATCTATGGAGCGAAGGAAATAGGCAACGTTTCGGGTCGATACCGTTTTTTATTTAATTTCTTCTTCAAATTACACCATTCCCCATTATGCAGCGCACAGCCTGAGTTCATATTCCAGTGGTCCATGTCAGTCATTACCCAATCATCGGTCATAGTACACATGTCCTTCAACCTTTACCTGACATCTTGTTGATATGTCACAACGGTCCATCTTATTTTAAAGGAAGCCTCCACAATTTTAAACTAACGTCAGGACGCCGTGGTCAGTCAAATTTCATGTTGCACGATGAGTCGGCCAATCATATTACATTGGTCACTTCGAATCCAAAGCCGTGCTGGATGCACGTTAATTCTTATTTGTGAATTGCCCCCAATGTGTAGAGAGTGGGTGCTAAAATGGCATTACATAACTGATGTGAACGGTTGAACGATGCCAGGCGTGGACTCCGTGGGTCATTCGAGGGGCCTTTTCCCATGCTTCATCTTTCAAGCGAGACCATACGGTGCAAGGAGTTGGTGCTAAAATGAGATTACAGAAATAGTGTCAACGGGTGAACAATGCTCGGCGTGCACTCCGTGGCTCTTTCGAGGGGTCTTTTGCCATAATGCATCTTTGTTTAATATTCGCGAGTTCATCTGGCATAATCATTTCAAATCACACACTGATGTCCATCAAGCAATTTCAATCGTATAAAGATCAATAGGGGAAAATACATGTTTCTCGTTTCTGTGATGGCTGTTGCGATCAGGTGCGCAGCCAGGAAATAGAAAGATAATCAGGGAGACCTGTGTATATTTATGTATATTTGGAGATCACCAATTATTTTTGGGTGGACGGCAATGTTTCCTCTGTTCAGTGGTTAATAGGCAATTCTGCATTATCTCGCCGTTCATTTCGCATGATATGAAGCTTGAAGTTAAATTATTTCCCATTACAAAATGTCTCGTCTGATTACGTATTCCAGTGGTCCCCGCCGCTTCCCCCCTATCATAGAAACATAGACATATAAAATAGGCGCAGGAGTATGCCATTCGGCCCTTCGAGTCTGCACCGCCATTCAATATGATCATGGCTGATCATCCAACTCAGTATCCTATACCTGCCTTCTCTCCATACCCCCTGATCCCTTTAGCCACAGGGCCACATCTAACTCCCTCTTAAATATAGCCAACGAACTGGCATCAACTACCTTCTGTGCAGAGAATTCCAGAGATTCACCACTCTCTGTGTGAAAAATGTTTTTCTCATCTCGGTCCTAAAAGATTTCTCCCTTATCCTTAAACTGTGACCCCTTAGTCTGGACCTCCCCAACATCGGGAACAATCTTACTGCATCTAGCCTGTCCAACCCCTTAAGAATTTTGTAAGTTTCTATAAGACCCCCCTCAATCTACCAAATTCTGGCGAGTACAAGCTGAGTCTATCCAGTCCTTCTTCATATCATTGGCGATATTGCGATTAGCAAACATCTTATTATCAGTTTTTAAGAAAACATCCCTTATTTGAATCAAACACCAGAATACCAAACCCAGCCACTGGGTTTATTGCGCGACCCCACTTCGCCACAGCCCCAACGGCATTACACAGGCCACTGGTGCAAGTTTTACCTCATTCCACTTTACATCTATTCCAGTTATCTTCCCTTCGTCCTGTTTCCAATAGCGCTAGGTTGTCATAGTTCTGATGAAGGATCTTTTACCTGAAGCATTAATCATGTTGCTATTTTTACCCGAGGACACATGATCTGCTGCATCTTTCCAGACACTCTGCCTAATATCGCTCCCGCAGTACCTGTAACACTGTTTAAATAAAACGTGATCCACGCCCCACATCTATTTGCATTTTCCTTACCTATGCTGCACGGGCGACAGTCACTGTCACCCTGTCCTCATGAACCAAACGCTATTCCTTATTACAAATGGGGCCGTGACATCCTTCACAACACTCCTCCGTATTACCTGTCACGAATGGCACGACATTGGCTCCTTTAGCATTCCGTGCCATCCTACATAGAAACATAGAATCATAGAAATTAGGTGCAGGAGTAGGACATTCGGCCCTTCGAGCCTGCACCGCCATTCAATATGATCATGGCTGATCATCCAACTCAGTATCCCGTACCTGCCTTCTCTCCATACCCTCTGACCCCCTTAGCCACAAAGGCCACTTCTAACTCCCTCTTAAATACAGCCAATGAACTGGCCTCGACAACCCTCTGTGGCAGAGAGTTCCAGAGATTAATAATAATAATAATGTTTTGTTTATAGGGACAATGCATATTAATTAACATTTTGCATGTAAATATGCGAGATTGTAGCTAATCAGCAGCTAATTTCCGTCACTAGTCCCAGGCAAAGGTAGGTGAAGTGTCTTGCCCAAGGACACAACGACAGTACACACTCCAAGCAGGATTCGAACCGACCACCTTCAGGTTGCCAGCCGAACACTTAGCCCATTGCGCCATCTGTCGCCCTCGATTCAACACTCTCTGTGTGAAAAACGTTTTTCTCATCTCGGTTTTAAAGGATTTCCCCCTTATCCTTAAGCTGTGACCCCTTGTCCTGGACTTCCCCAACATCGGGAACAATCTTCCTGCATCTAGCCTGTCCAACCCCTTAAGAATTTTGTAAGTTTCTATAAGATCCCCTCTCAATCTACTAAGTTCTAGAGAGTATAAACCAAGTCTATCCAGTCTTTCTTCATAAGACAGTCCTGACATCCCAGGAATCAGTCTGGTGAACCTTCTCTGCACTCCCTCTATGGCAATAATATCCTTCCTCAGATTTGGAGACCAAAACTGTACGCAATACTCCTGGTGTGGTCTCACCAAGACCCTGTACAACTTCAGTAGAAACTCCCTGCTCCTATACTCAAATCCTTTTGCTATGAATGCTAACATACCATTCGCTTTCTTCACTGCCTGCTGCACCTGCATGCCTACTTTCAATGACTGGGGTACCATGACACCCAGGTCTCGCTGTATCTCCCCTTTTCCTAATCGGCCACTAATCGGCCACCAATCCTGCCTACATTTCACCGACGGCCATTGTATTACACGAAGCCACTCTTTATTATTAAGTAGCACAAGGACACCAGATCCTGTTGCAATTCATGTTGCAATTAAACTCTGCCCAATCTCAGTTCACTTTACACCAGCCGCGAGCGGGAGAGAGGAACTGAAGAAAATCCACATTCGTCGGGAATGGTGTTAGGTAAAATGTTGGGACTGAATGCAGATAAATCCCAAGGATCTGATGTTCTGCATCCCAGATTACTCAAGGAGGTTGCCCTAGCATTAGTGGATGCATTGGCGATAATTTCTCAATGTTCTATAGACCCTGGATCAGTTCCCATGGATTAGAGGATACTTAATGTAACCCCACAAAGGAGCGAGAGTGAAAGCAGGGCATTATAGACCAGTTAGCCTGACATTGGTAGTGGGGGAAATGCTTGTGTCGATGCGTAAAGATGTAATAGCAGTTTATTTGAATAGCAGTGACATGATGGGTCAAAGTCAGCATGGTTTTATGAAAAGGAAATCATGCTGGACTAATCTTCTGTATTTTTATGAGGATGTAACAAGTGGAATGGACAAGGGAGAGCCAGTGGATGTGGTGTATCTGGGCGTTCAACAAGTCTTTGACAAGGTCCCACACAAGAGATTAATTTTCAAAATTAGAGCACATGGTTTTGGGGATGAAGTGTTGACATGAACAGAACTGGTTGGCAGACAGGAACCAAAGAGTAGGAATTAACGGGTTATTTTCAGAATGACAGGCAGTGATTACTGGGGTGCCGCAAGGCTCAGTGCTGAAACCCCAATCATTGACAGTATCTATTAACGATTTAGACGAATTAATTAAATGTAACATCTCCAAGTTTGCGGATGAGACAAAGCTTGGTGGCAGTGTGAGCTGCGAGGAGGATCGTATGAGGCTGCAGGGTGACTTGGATAGGTTGAGTAAGTGGGCAGACGCATTGCAGGTGCAGCAGAACGTGGAAAATGTGAGGTTATCCACTTTGATGGCAGGAACAAGAAGGCAGATTGTTATCTGAATGGTATCAGATTATGAAAGATGGAGGTGCAACGAGACCTGGGTGTCCGTGTAATCAGACACTCAAAGTAAGCATGCAGGTACAACAGGCAGTGAAGAAAGCAAATGGCATATTGGCCTTCATAGCGCGATAATTTGAATATAGGAGCAAGGAGGACCTGCTGCAGTTCTACATGGCCCTGGTGTGACCACGCCTGGAGTATTGTGTGCAGTTTTGTTCTCCTAATCTGAGGAAGGACATTTTTGCTATTGAGGGAATGCAGTGCAGGTTCGCCAAGTTAATTCCCGAGGTGGCGGGACAGGAATATGAGGAAAGAATGGATCCTCTGAGCGCATATTCACTGGTATTTAGAAGGATGAGAGGGTTTCTTATAGACAAATATAACATTCTTAAGGGTTTGGACAGGGTAGATTCTGGAAAAATGTTCCCGATGTCGGGGGAGTCCAGAACTCACAATATAAGAAAAATAGGTGGGACATTCAGTACTGAGACGAGGAGACACATTTTCACACAGAAAGTTGTGAATCTGTGAAATTATCTGTCACGGAAGGCGATGGAGGCCATTTCAACGAATGTTTTCAAGAGAGAGTTGGATAGAGCTTTAAGATCCAACTGAAACAATTAAAATCTACTGAGCCTGTGGTCAGAACAGTGGAAAGGTGGACAAGCGAGAACATACTATCCTGCTTTGACTGCACGGATTGGAATGTGTTCAGGGAAGCAACCACAAGCCTCGATGAGTACACAGACACTGTATCATCATGCGTCAGCTTTTGTGAGGACAGTTGCATTTCAAGTAGGACTCGGATCTGATTCATCAACAACGAGCCCTGGTTTACTGCAGAACTCAGACAGCTCCGACGGTCTAAAGAGGAAGCCTACAGGAGCGGGGATGCAGACCTCTACAGGCAGGCCAAGAACAAGCTGAGAAGAGGAATCAGAGCTGCCAAGGAAAGGCACACTGAGAAGTTGAGGAGCAAGTTCTCAGCTAGTGATTCTTCTTCAGTTCGGAAGGGCTTGCAAGAAATCACCAGCTACAAGAGGAAAGCCCCACGCTACTTGGACAATCGCCAGCAGATCACCGAACTGAATGAGTTCTACTGCAGGTTTAACGAGCAGAAACATAACCCTGGTGCCCCACCCAAGGTTTCCGTGCGGTTTCCGGAGGTTGCAGGTGGTTGCCGGAGGTTGCAGGTAGTGGAAGCAGGTAGGGAAACTGACAAAAACCTCCGGGATCCTCCGGAAACCGCACGGAAACTTTGGGTGGGGCGAAAAGTCTCCAGAGGTTTCCGTTCAGGTTTCCTAAGTGGGACAGGGGGTTAACGAAACCAATACCAGTAACACACTTCTATTTTATCTGATTTGTGCTTTCACTTTAAATTCATTACATCTGCCTAATTTCAAAACGCATGATTATGGCTGTTTGATCTCTTCGTTCAGAATACTGCAATCAACACTTTGTCGTAATCCAGGGTAATTGCCACTTCAGGGAATACAATCGTGTGAATAAAGATGTGCGGAAGCGCCGATATCAGACATTGCATCTCACTAGACTACCGTTCAGAAGAAAAATGCACGCTCCTGGAAATGGGCCGGTGTTTGCAATTTACTATTCTATCCTTGCATCGTTCGGTGTCCCAGGTAAGGCACCAGTACCTGTTAACAACGGATAGTGACTGTGTCGGTCACGCCGCGCAGCAATTGTTTATTACTCATTTGTGCTCATTTTATTTCAGTCTTCTTACGGTGCAAAGAAAATACGCCCCCAGATCTCCGCTGTTTGTGAGATTGAAAGCAAATATTAATTTGACCAAATTACTTGCAAGGGGAGGTTGTTAATATTGATTCAAAAATAACGTGTTCTATAATATTGGCCTGTGCAATGAAATCGCGTATATTTCTTGTCTCATCTTTTGTTTAAAATTACGTTTGATTACACTTTTGACTGTAATATCGACGTTCTCTGGGCAAGTGAGTACATCACTGATAGTAATCTGCTTACAATTTAAAACGTGCCTCGGTGCCTACAGGAGCGGGGATGCAGACCTCTACAGGCAGGCCAAGAACAAGCTGAGAAGAGGAATCAGAGCTGCCAAGGAAAGGCACACTGAGAAGTTGAGGAGCAAGTTCTCAGCTAGTGATTCTTCTTCAGTTCGGAAGGGCTTGCAAGAAATCACCAGCTACAAGAGGAAAGCCCCACGCTCCTTGGACAATCGCCAGCAGATCACCGAACTGAATGAGTTCTACTGCAGGTTTAACGAGCAGAAACATAACCCTGTTTCCGTGCGGTTTCCGGAGGTTGCAGGTGGTTGCCGGAGGTTGCAGGTAGTGGAAGCAGGTAGGGAGACTGACAAAAACCTCCGTACAGTTTTGGTCTCCAAATCTGAGGAAGGACATTATTGCCATAGAGGGAGTGCAGAGAAGGTTCACCAGACTGATTCCTGGGATGTCAGGACTGTCTTATGAAGAAAGACTTGACAAACTTGGTTTATACTCTCTACAATTTAGGAGATTGAGAGGGGATCTTATAGAAACCTATAATATTCTTAAGGGGTTGTATAGGCTAGATGCAGGAAGATTGCTCCCGATGTTGGGGAAGTCCAGGACAAGGGGTCACAGCTTAAGGATAAGGGGGAAATCCTTTAAAACCGAGATGAGAAGAACTTTTTTCACACAGAGAGTGGTGAATCTCTGGAACTCTCTGCCACAGAGGGTAGTCGAGGCCAGTTCATTGGCTATATTTAAGAGGGAGTTAGATGTGGCCCTTGTGGCTAAGGGGATCAGAGGGTATGGAGAGAAGGCAGGTACGGGATACTGAGTTGGATGATCAGCCATGATCATATTGAATGGCGGTGCAGGCTCGAAGGGCCGAATGGCCTACTCCTGCACCTAATTTCTATGTTTCTATGTTTCTATGTGCTATCACTTAAAATTGATTTATCGACTGAGGATATTAAGCTAATTACAAATGATCATCCTGTCCGACCGATGCAACTTCTCGTTATCCATCCACAAACGTTTGCTGCGGTGTCCCACATACTAATCTACCTTAATGTTTATTTTCTGGTGTTACTTTTGCACGGGTATGTAACAAATTATTTACCACGATGAATAATTAGGCATGTGGGAATATAACATCAACACGGAATGTTCAGATTGATATGATGCCGTTTTTGAACCAGAATGCTTTTGCTTCCTTATACAGTTTACAGTTTGCAATTTACAATTTTGGTTACTGTCACGTGTGCCGACGTACAGTGAAAAGCTTGTGTTTTTTATGCCACCCTGTCAGCAGTAAGACAATATATGATTGCAATCGAGCAACTTACAGTGTATAGATATACACAAACTCTTTGAATCACTTACCTCTGGAAGGCGACTCAGGACTGTCAAAGCTGCCACACCCAGAAATAAAAAACAGATTTTTTTTCCACGACTCAATAACCAAAAATCTGTAGCCTCCTTTTGTTCTGGTATTTTATTTAATTCACATGTTTAATCGATAAATTTTAATATTAATGTTTAATGTTTTATGTGTCATTCCTAGGTCATTGTATGTTGTCACTTGCGGTAGGAGCACCAAGGCAAATTCCTTGTATGTGAATACTTGGCTAATAAACTCATTCGTTCTTATTCATTCTTTCTTCATTCTTTCATACGATAAATTGCCCCTTGGCAGTGTGATAACAGAACTCGAGTGAACGGGAGAGCGATGTTCCCCGTGGACTCGGTGGGTCATTCGAGGGGACTTTTACCAGTTTGGATCCTTGAAGCGGGCAATGAAGACCTGTGTTTAACATTCGCGAGTTCAACTGGCATAATCAGCTCAAAGCACACATTGATATCCATTTAGGCATTCCAATAGCATTAAGATTACAGCGGGCTTCAACATCGGGAGAAAAATGGAGAGCTGGGGAAAGAAAAGACTTTGCCTTCCATCACAGTGAGGAAGAGGTTCACTCTGATGGATGTTTGTGTGAATTGGTTGTGTGTCGAGTAGGAATCGTGTTTTTGTTTGTATGGCTGTAGTAACAGAATTTCGTTTGAGCCTCACTGATGTTCAAATAACAATGAATATTGTATTGTATTGTTTTGTTTTGTTAAGATTAATTGGGAAAATACATTTTCCCGTTTCCTCAATACGCTGATGATGTAGAGGGCAGCCTGATTCCGACTGATCCAGTATCTCCCTTTCTCTTACAGCGAACTTAGTAACGATAGTCATCCTGTCCCTCGGAGGATGTGGTCTCTCCAAATGCATCACTCGCTACCTGGTGTTCATGGCAGTGACGGATTTCCTGGTTATTATTAACGCTGTGATATTAAGCCGACTTCGAGCGATATATTTTCCAGTCAGCTTGCTCTCCGTCACTCCGGGTTGCAGTCTCGTTATTGTCCTGAGCTGGGCGTCCAAGGACACGTCCTCTTGGTTGACGGTCGCATTCACATTCGATCGCTTCATCGCCATTTGTTGCCAGAGACGGAAGCTTAGGTATTGCCGCGAGAGAATCGCGAATATTGTTGTGTGCGCAATCTGTGTGTTGGGTTGTTTGAAAAACGTCCCAACCTACTTTGTATACGAGCCTGCCTACATCATTGACGATGTGCCCTGGTACTGCACCATAAAAGATGTATATTATACTTCGATTGCATGGAGGGTTTCTGACTGGTTTGACCGCATTATAAATCCCTTTTTCCCCTTCGTTTCGATTTTCCTGCTCAATATTCTGACGGTCAGGCACATTCTGTCAGCCAGTGGAGTTCGCAGGAGGCTCAGGGCCCAGAGCACTGGTCCCAAACAGAGGGACCCAGAGATGGAGAGCAGGCGAAAGTCCATCATTTTACTCATGGCAATCTCGGGCAGTTTTCTCCTGTTGCGGTTGACATATGTTGTCAATTTTCTATATGTGCAATTTACCAGCAATAACTATGCCAGCGGCTCCAATTCCAATGACCCAAGGTTTATTCTACAGGAGAGCGGATACATGTTGGAGCTTCTCAGTTCCTGCACCAACTCGTGCATTTATGCAGGGACGCAGACCAAATTCAGAGAGCAGTTGAAAACTGCGATCCAATCCCCCTTGAAAGAAATTAGGAAATGGGTCAAATAGTGAGTACAAGTGAGAATAGTCACATTTAGTCAAGTCAAGTCACATTTATTTATATAGCACATTTAAAAAACAACTGTCGTTGGCCAAAGTGCTTTACATTTGTTATAAGAATAGTATAAACAAACAAACTACATACATATATACATATAGCCCTCGCTCAGTGGACGTCAGGAAAGGCTTGTGAGTATAGATAATTGTTTAGTCTAGACTTAAAGGAGTCGATGGAGGGGGCAGTTCTGATGGGAAGGGGGATGCTGTTTCACGGTCTATGAGCTGCAACCGTAAAGGCGCGGTCGCCCCTGAGCTTATGCCTAGACCGCGGGATATTAATTTTTTGAAGAGATTACTAGGGAAATTGACGAGGGTAAAGCAGTGGATGTTGTCTATATGGACTTTAGTAAGGCCTTTGACAAGGTTCCTCATGGAAGATTGGTTAAGAAGGTTCAACTGTTTGGTATAAATGCAGGAGTAGCAAGATGGATTGAACAGTGGCTGAATGGGAGACGCCAGAGGATAATGGTGGAATGCTGTTTGTCGGGTTGGAGGCAGGTGACTAGTGGGGTGCCTCAGGAATCTGTGTTGGGTCCTTTGTTGTTGGTCATGTACATCAATGATCTGAATGAAGGTGTGGTAAATTGGATTAGTAAGTATGCAGATGATACCAAGATAGGGGGTGTTGTGGATAATGAAGAGGATTTCCAAAGTCTACAGAGTGATTTAGGCCATTTGGAAGAATGGGCTGAAAGATGGCAGATGGAGTTTAATGCTGATAAATGTGAGGTGCTACACCTTGGCAGTACAAATCAAAATAGGACGTACATGGTAAATGGTAGGGAATTGAAGAATGCAGTTGAACAGAGGGATCTGGGAGTAACCGTGCATAGTTCCTTGAAGATGGAATCCCATATAGACAGGGTGGTAAAGAAAGCTTTTGGTATGCTAGCCTTTATAAATCAGAGCATTGAGTATAGAAGCTGGAATGTAATGTTAAAATTGTAGAAGGCATTGGTGAGACCAAATCTGGAGTATAGTGTACAATTTTGGTCGCCCAATTATAGGAAGGATGTCAACAAAATAGAGAGAGTACAGAGGAGATTTACTAGAATGTTGCCTGGGTTTCAACAACTAAGTTACAGCGAAAGGTTGAATAAGTTAGGTCTTTATTCTCTGGAGCGCAGAAGGTTAAGTGGGGACTTGATAGAGGTCTTTAAAATGATGAGAGGGATAGACAGAGTTGATGTGGACAAGCTTTTCCCTTTGAGAATAGGGAAGATTCAAACAAGAGGACATGACTTAAGAATTAAGGGACATAAGTTTAGGGGTAACATGAGGGGGAACTTCTGTACTCAGAGAGTGGTAGCGGTGTGGAATGAGCTTCCAGTGGAAGTGGTGGAGGCAGGTTCGTTGGTATCATTTAAAAATAAATTGGACAGGCATATGGATGAGAAGGGAATGGAGGGTTATGGTATGAGTGCAGGCAGGTGGGACAAAGGGAAAATAATTGTTCGGCACGGACTTGTAGGGCCGAGATGGCCTGTTTCCGTGCTGTAATTGTTATATGGTTATATGGTTATATGATATTCAGC
Organism: Amblyraja radiata; assembly: GCF_010909765.2. Taxonomy (NCBI): domain Eukaryota; kingdom Metazoa; phylum Chordata; class Chondrichthyes; order Rajiformes; family Rajidae; genus Amblyraja; species Amblyraja radiata. The sequence continues at coordinate 58,762,794 of NC_045970.1, read as the reverse complement.
AACCCCAAATCGGTCGATCTGAGGGACCTGGAGGTGGAGTTGTGGGTGAGAAGACTTTTAATGTAGGAGGGGGCAAGACCATTGAGGGCTTTGTAGACATAGAGGAGGGTCTTGAAATATATACGGAACCGCACAGGGAGCCAGTGGAGAGAGGCCAGGATCGGGAATACAACATTTGATTCCCATGATGATAAGTACAAAGAATAAATATATGTTCAAATGGAAATGTGTGTCGGGACGTGAGTGGAGGGAGGGGTGCGATTCACAATCTCTTATCTTCAATGTCGCTCTGTGCGCCGTCTCACGGTGTTTGAGGATGAGAGACCAGCGGTACAGAAACGGGTTAGATAATATATTTACGGAGATATCTCCTAAATAAAATTCTTCCATCTTTGAGCCGTCTCTCTCGTCTTATTCATAACGCATCGCTCAGGAACGGATCACCACGGTCCAACCCATGCACTTCCTTGGGCCAATTCCAAGTAACCTTTGTATTATATGTTCCTCCTCCAGCACTTGATTTGTCTACCTTCGATTTTCCAGCATCTGAAGTTCCTTCCGAACACCTCCGCTCGGTCCGCAATAACCAACCTGATCTCCCGGTGGCTCAGCACTTCAATCCCCCCCTCCCATTCCGAGTCTGACCTTTCTGTCTTCCTGGGCCTCCTCCATGGCCAGAGTGAGCACGACCGGAAATTGGAGGAGCAGCATCTCATATTTCGCTTGGGTAGTTTACACCCCAGCGGCATGAACATTGACTTCTCCAATTTCCGGTAGCCCTCACTGTCTCCTCCCATTCTCAGCTCCCCCTCAGCCCTCTGGCACCTCCTCTTCCTTTATTTTTCCCGCCCCTCGCCTACATCAGTCTGTAGAAGGGTTTCGGCCTGTTTCCTTCGCCCCACAGATGCTGCCGCACCCGCTGAGTTTCTCCAGCACTTTTGTCTACCTTCTAATTTCCAGCGTCTGCAGTTCCTTCTCAAACATATTAAACGTCTTGTTTGGTTTGCATGTTCTTTCTGTGCCTTGTAGAATTGACGAGTGCTGTTGTGTATTCTCTGCCTCTAGGTGCCTGTGATTGCTGTTGTGATCAGCTGAACTGCCAGGAAATAGATATATAATAATAGATGGATGGATGATCAGGGAGACCTGTGGATAATGATGTATATTTGAAGATCACCATTTATTTTTGGGTGGAACGCGATGTTTCGTCTGTTCAGCAGCTGTTAGGCAATTCCGTTTCAACACGACGTTAATGATGTGAAGCTTAAAGTTAAATTAAAGTATTTCCCATAAAATAATGTCCATTCTGATTACGTATTCCAGAGGTACCCGCCGCCTCTACCCTTTCATTTATGATACTGCGATTACCAAACATCTTATTGTAAGTTTAATTAAAAAAACTCCCTTCTTAGAATCCACTTGAATCCACGTTTTACCACAGTCCCCTTTGCATATACTCCAGTCCCTTCAGTCCAATCACTCGGCCTGGTTCTTTTAACGCTGTGTTGTCATTGTTCTGATGAAGGATATTTGACCTGAAGCTTTAACCCTGTTTCTATATTTACCCGAGGCCATCTGTCCTGTTCTATATTTCCAGCGTAGTCTGCCTGATACCGGTGCTGCAGTATCTGTAATGCTTTGCTTCCTGGTCACTGTTTCAATAAAACGTCTCCCGGTTGATCCAGGCCTCGCCTCCGTTCACATTTTCATCACCTTTGCTACACGGGCAACAGTCACTGTATTTAATGAACCCTTCCCTCGTGGACCAAACGCTACTCCTTATTACAAATGGGGCCGTGACACCCTTTGCGAGACGAGGATGAGAGGGGATTCTTATTGAAAGATATACGATTATTATGGGATTGGACACGCTCGAGGCAGGAAACGCGTTCCCGATTTTGGGGGAGTCCAGAACCAATGGCACAATTTGAGAATAAGGGGCAAGTCATTTAGAACGGTGACGAGGACTCTTTTCTCGCGCACGGAGTTGTGAATCTGTGGAATTGTCTGCCTCAGAAGGCAGTGGAGCCCAATTTTCTGGATGCTTTCAAGAGGGTCTCAACTTATGAAACCTGTAGACTTTGCGCCCCACCCAAGGTTTCCGTGCGGTTCCCGGAGGTTACCGGAGGTCTTTGTCAGTCTCCCTACCTGCTTCCACTACCTGCAACCTCCGTCAACCACCTGCAACCTCCGGGAACCGCACGGGAAACGTGGGTGGGGCGCAAAGTCTCCAGAGGTTTCCGTTCAGGTTTCCTAAGTGGGACAGGGGCATTCGATAGAGCTCTTAAAGATAGCGGAGTCAAGGCATATTGGGAGAAAGCAGGTACTGATGTAGATGATCAGCCATGATCACAGTGAATGCCGCTGCTGGCTCGAACGGCCGAATGGCCTACTCCTGCACCCATTGTTTATTGTCTATTGTCCATTGCCCTTATGCCCTGTCACGATTTGCACGACATTGGCATATTTAACATCCAGTGCCATACTGCCTACATTTCACTGACGGCCATTGTATTACACGAAGCCACTCTTTAATCTTAAGTAGCATAAGGTCACTAGATCCAGTTACAATTCATGTTTCCTTTAAACTCTCCCCAGCCTCAGTTCGCTACACACCAAGCGCTATAACACAGTGGACTCAACCGCTGCTCATACTCGGGTGTGCTCTGTAATTGGGGCAATGTTTCTATTCATTTTTCACCCTGTACATGACATCAAGTGGTCTTGTTAAAAAATCAGATAAACCACACGAACACCTGGAACGGTCAGTCTTCACATTACTCACGACCGTATATAGTTGGCTTAAGTCACTTCTCATAACACTGCTGAAACTAACGTTGATTATTTGTATACGTACAATATGAAATAAGTTACTCCTCGTCGCCTTTATCGCTCTGAATTGCGAAAGACCAGATTTAGTCAACTTTTTAGTCAATAAAAGGAGCGCAGATGCACCCGAGCGACCGCTTTGTGCAGTTTGAAATTGGATAGGGCGCCACTATATAGAGCGCTAAAGGAAGCTATACGTCTGTAGGCGCGGACGGGATTTGAACCCGCGATCTTCGGTTTACGAGACCGACGCCTTGCCACTTGGCCACCGCGCCTCTGTTCGAATAGCATTACCGCGAGACACATAGGCATGGCTAGACCTGCAGAAAGAGTTCTGTAACTGGGCTTGCCTGTAAATGTTACGATCTGTGCAATGATGAGCGTTGACTGAATAAAGCTGTGCTGACCGACCAGGTAACGGCGATGTTGAAAGTGAAGTTAGGTACCCTGACCGATAGGCGGTTAGTCCAAGACTAACTAACTCCATAAACGGCGTAAACCTAAGGCTATTCTCACACCGGGAATCGAGCCGAAAGCACGTCACAGAAAAAGACCAGCTTCTGAAAATTGGACAATCAGATACGCAGGTGGCGAGTATAGTCTACTCATCTGGCAAGTAAGTTTTGGACCACCAGCGCGGACATTCTAACATGGCAAAGATTCGCTTGGCCGCGGGCAGTTGCTGCCCTCTAGTGGTCACGTACGGATGTTCTGCCCAGGGCAGTTACATTCAATTCAATGTCTGAAGAAGGGTTTCGGCCCGAAACGTTGCCTATCGCCTTCGCTCCATAGATGCTGCTGCACCCGCTGAGTTTCTCCAGCATTTTTGTGTACATTCAATTCAATGCCTCTTTATCGACAATTATTGTTTAAGAATGGGTAATAGTCCAGACCCACGCAGCAAAGATGCACCCGATTACTTAAATTAGGGACACTGAGATGACTTGAACTAAACCCATGTTGCAAAGAGCACGTGGGTTTTAATCTCCCTCGGTAACCGTGTTTGAACACAACTGGTGGCAGTCTTTGTAACGTGTGCCACGCGGTCTCCTCATATTTCTCCCTCTCGGTTCCAAACAATTGTTCGTGAAACCGGCGCGACTTGCATCGGGACTGAATCTTTCCCCGTTCCCTTTCGCAGCTCGGAAACATGCCTCGAGTCAACATGTGAAACACGCACAGCTGCTAGCTGATCGGTGGAATCGAGAACAATTCTCCGCAGAGACGATTGGGTGTCACTTACCACCTATATCCGCATTTACCTAAATCAGAGGCGGAAGGTTACTCTTTCCCCGCACATCCGTGATAAAACAAATACGATGGACATCGCTGGCGGTTCAAATCCCTGGAGCAAACAACTCTCAGCAAGCATGTTGACATTTCATTCGTGTTCTATTTTCCTATCAGCCGCTTTCTTAATCGGTAAGTTCGCGCGTTACACGCGTCTGCACTTCGCATCCGCAGTTGATATTTTATTAAATCGGTCTTTATTCCACACACACACGCACACACACACACACACACGCGCGCGCGCACACACACACACACACACACACACACACACACACACACACACACGCACGCACACACACACGCGCGCGCACACACACACAGTCCTCAGTCAGAACTAAAGTCCCCATGGACTATTTCATTCACATTACGAGAGAATCAGGAGACATTGTGTCGGTTGGCTGGATCCAAACTAGAATTCAGCGGATATGGGGCCTTGTTGTCCATTGATGTGGGCTCATACTCGACTGTTATACTCCTTAGATACATAGGAATTTGATAATCATGATATTATTCAGTATACGGGCGGCACAGCGATATTGTCTGATTTAATGCCGTTCCGGCCACCTGCAGGGTATTGTCGGGGGGATTCCGTTTCACAGACATCGGCTGCAACCGCAGTAAGCGAAGGTGGCGACGTTGAGTTGCGCTGTAACTACACAGCCACGAGCACACAGGTTCCGTATCTGTACTGGTACCGTCAATATCCCGGTGGACCCTTGGAATTTATGCTCTGGATAAGCAATTACAGCTCAAGCCAGGACAATTCACCGGGTCAACACTTTTCAACCTCTTTTGATGATTCGGGGCGGATCGTCCAATTGACTGTGTCTGAAGCACAACTGGAAGACTCGGCAGCGTATTACTGCGCCCTGAGCCCCACAGCGTCTCGGCGCGGTGCTGAGCCTGTACAAAAACACCACGTGATTTCACACGCGGTTGCAGCTGTGGACAGGAAGAAGTTGAGTGGGCGGTTCCGACTCGCAGTTATATTTCGTTGGCTCTACACTACCAAGAATCTCACTCGCCAATTCATAGAAACATAGAAAATACGTGCAGGAGTAGGCCATTCGGCCCTTCGAGCCTGCACCGCCATTCAATATGATCGTGGCTGATCATTCAACTCAGTATCCTATACCTGCCTTCTCTCCATACCCCCTGATCACTTTAGCTACAAGGGCCACATCTAACTCCTCTTAAATATAGCCAATGAACTGGCCTCAACATCGGGAACAATCTTCCTGCATCTAGCCAGCACAACCCCTTAAGAATTTTGTCAGTTTCTATAAGATCCCCCCTCAATCTTCTAAATTCTAAATTCGACGGGAAAATATCTAACGCCCTTCGTTTGAAATCCCCAGCCTTTGACTATCTTCTTACCCGTTTCAGATCCTGAAATTGTCTCCTACGTCGTAAATGAGGTGAAATCCGGTCGTGTCATAAGAAATGTATTTACCCTGGTTTCCCAAGGACTGTTATGACAGTAGGAAATTGCGGCATCTGATCTGAAAGTCATTGACCTACAAAAAATAAACGCGTGGTAAACATTCAAGAAGGCTTCTCGGAATGGCTCTTGCACCTGTTTTGATATCTCTTTTCGCGTGTCGTTGCTTCTACAAAGTTATTGTTGTTTCTCAAGGTTCTCAAGCTAAGGCTCTAGGTCTATGGTGTCTACGAATCAATAAGTAAGTAAGAAATTCACATCCGGCCACAAAAACCGCGATGACGTAATTGTATGAATGCTTTCGTTTGCGAATGGAAAACATAGAAACATAGAAGAACGCTCAACATGAAGAAGGGTTTCGGCCCGAAACGTCGCCTATTTCCTTCGCTCCATAGATGCTGCTGCACCCGCTGAGTTTCTCCAGCAATTTTGTGTACCTTCGATCTTCCAGCATCTGCAGTTCCTTCTTGAACACAACATAGAAACATAGAAACTAGGTGCAGGAGGAGGCCATTCGGCCCTTCGAGCCAGCACCGCCATACATTGTGATCATGGCTGATCGTCCCGTGCCTGCCTTCTCCCCATATCCCTTGACTTCACTAGAGCACCTAGAGCTCCATCTAACTCTCTCTTAAATCCATCCAGTGACTTGGCCTCCATTGCCCTCCGTGGCAGGGAATTCCATAAATTCACAACTCTCTGGGTGAAAAAGTTTTTCTCACCTCAGTCTTAAATGATCTCCCCTTTATTCTAAGACTGTGGCCCCTGGTTCTGGACGCCCAACGTTGGGAACATATTTCCTGCATCTAGCTTTACCAGTCCTTTTATAATATTATATGTTTCTCAAAACACCGCTCATCATTCTAAACTCTAGTGAAAACAACCCTAGTCTTTTCAATCGTTCCTCATATGAGACAAAAGAAGAGAGTGTGCAGAAAAGTGCGAGAGAGATAAACAGATGGGGGATAAGAAGGACACAGTGATTCAGGTGGGACGCAGAGACGAGACGGAACTGGGGGTGATTTGGTGCTATTAGTGTGGAAGATGCCTGCAGATGCTGGTCTAAATCGAAGATAGACACAAATTGCTGGTGTAACAGCGGGACAGGCAGCATCTCAGGAGAGAATGAATGGGTGACGTTTCGGGTCGAGGACCTTCTTCAGTCTCAAGAAGGGTCTCGACCCGAAACGTCACCGATTCCTGCTCTCCAGAGATGCTGCCTGGCCCACTGAGTTACTCCCGCATTTTGTGTCTACCTGGTGCTATTTGTATTGCTATTTGTTGATTATTGTCACGTGTACCGTGATTCAATGCAGAATTCTCCCAAAAGCCGCATATTTCCCACCAGCTATGTTCAGTGCCTAAGCTTAAAGTACCTGTTGTGTCAGTGGGGGTTACCTTGCAGCGATCAACAGCCGCCGCGAAATCACAGAATATGACGTTTCAAACACTTGCTGGGAACCCTGAACCGAAACAATCAAATTTGTACAAATTATAACTGAGGATTTAGTCGTCTAGCCCCTTCTCTGATTGAGGGGGGATCTTATAGAATCTTACAAAATTCTTAAGCGGTTGGTCAGGCTAGATGCATGGAGATTGTTCCCGATGTTAGGGAAGTCCAGAACAAGGGGTCACAGTTTAAGGATAATGGGGAAATCATTTTTTAGGACCGAGATGAGAAAAACATTTTTCACACAGAGAGTGGTGAATCTGTGGAATTCTCTGCCACAGAAGGTAGCTGCGGCCAGTTCATTGGCTATATTTTAGATGTGGCCCTTGTGGCTAAATGGATCAGGGTGTATGGAGAGAAGGCAGGTACAGGATACTGAGTTGGATGATCAGCCATGATCTTATTGAATGTCGGTGCAGGCTCGAAGGGCCGAATGGCGAACTCCTGCACCCATTTTCAATGTTTCTATGTTTCTCTTCGCCCTCGTATATTTAACTGCGACCGCTTATTGAATGCGCTTTCCCCTTGCTCGTCTCTAAAGCCCATTAAATCTCACTCCTGTCCTTTCAAAGGGCAACTGCCTCCTGGTTTAAAATGCGGCTCTGCGCAGTTTTCATGCATGTTTTTCTGAAGAAGTTTCGCAACTCATTTTATATTTTGAAAATAGACACAATAGGCCTGAGACGCAGCGGGTCAGGCAGCGTCTCCGGCGAAAAGCAATAGGTGACGTTTCGGGTCGAGACCCTTCTTCAGGCTGTGGGGGACTCAGCCTGATTAAGGGTCTCAAGGTGAAACGCGTGGGTTTCCTGCAGAGTTCGCCCACAGACTGTCAGGATGGAGTCCAATCGCTCCCCAGTCCTGACGCTCTGCATAGGAGCGCCACAAGATTGTGTGATGAGTCCTATCCTATACACAATAAACACCCATGACTGCACACCAATACACAGCACAAACCGGATCACTAAGTTTGCAGATGACACGACTGTGGGGGGGCAAAATAACAACGACGAGTCTGCCTGCAGAGATGAAGTACAAAAACTGACTGTCTGATGCACAAAAAATAACCTGGTACTCAACCCAACCAAAACAAAAGAACTGGTGATTGACTTCAGGAGGAGGAGAGAGGAACCTGCTCCTCTCTACATCAAATGAGACATGGTGGTGAGAGTCACTGACTTTAAGTTCCTGGGTACATACATCTCCCAGGACCTCACATGGACAGTGAACACCATCACTCTCGTGAAGAAGTCACAGCAGCGGCTATATTTCCTGAGGCCTCTGCGGAGAGCAAACGTCTCACAGCCGCCGCTGCTGTCCTTCTACCGGTGCGCCGTGGAAAGTATCCTCTCCTATGGCATCATGGTGTGGTTTGCTACCAGCCCTGTGTCTGAAAGGAAGGCACTACAGATAGTTATTAAAACAGCACAGAGCATCACAAGCGCTCAATTACCCTCCCTGGATGACATTTTCAGGGCCCGATGCTTGCGCCGGGCCACAAACATCCAATAGGACTCATCCTCCCTGCCAATCACCTTTTCACTCTGCTCCCTCTGGGAGGCGATACAGGTCTCTGAAGGCCCGCACTTGTAGGTTAATAAACAGTTTCCACCCATGTGCCATAAAAGAACTAAACTCATATAGATAACACTGCGGGCAACACACCACAATTCGTGGTGCAATATAATGCGCAATATTTTTTTATATTTCTATTATTTATTTATATATTTCATTTACTGATCTTGCCGGTATATGATAGTCAATGGTTGTTTGTGTTTTGTTCTTTTAAATCTTTTATCCCGTGTCTTCTATGTATACCATTGAAGGATATGCAATGAAATTCCGTTGTACAATTCTTGTGCAATGGCAATAAACGTATTTGATTTGATTTGATTTAATTTGATTTGATTTGATTTGATTTGAGAGTTACACTCAAGTTTATTTAGGTAATTCTCCCTCTTCTCAACCTTCCGCCAGGCTGCATCTCCAGAGGGAATGGATTGGCGAAGGTACACGTCTTTAGACTGATTGCAGTGGGGTAACGAAAGATGGTGTGCAGGATCATATGTTCCAGAGACGAGGTTTTTGTACAGCGACCCCACTCATTGCCATCACTGTGAACACCTCAATCGCACAGTAGTGCAGCGCTGTGTCCCGCACTTTCGTCCTCCTGAGAGCCAAATAGCCTCGCTTTTCAGCAGCACTCAGCATGATCTCGTGTCGCCCCACTACATTTTTATCGCTGAGTGTGATGGTCAGGACGTGCTCCAGCCGCCCGTCCCGACTCTCTTTAAACCAGTAGAAGGCGGATATCCCTGAGGCGTTGAAAACACAATTGAACTGCGCTGCATCTCCAGGTTTAACCGTAAGCGAGGCGGGAGACTGAAGCACCTCGTCCGCAAGGACACCTGCTGAGGAACCAGTGTTATGCCAAACGTAGAAAGCTAACGGGTGAACCTACCTTCACAAAACAAATGCGAATCTACAACGGTCGACAAGCAGTCATAGAACATATGTCCCGAAGAAACCGCAAAGTTAATGAAACAATTAGAACAAATTTCACTTCATGCCTTCTCCGTTATTTTTCCCACCGGATAGATGAACCTATTTATTGTAAGTCGAGTAAATGTTGCATTCCTATATAACCATATAACAATTACAGCACGGAAACAGGCCATCTCGGTCCTACAAGTCCGTGCCGAACACTTATTTTCCCCTAGTCCCATCTACCTGCATTCAGACCATAACCCTCCATTCCTTTCCCATCCATATACCTATCCAATTTATTTTTAAATGATAAAATCGAACCTGCCTCCACCACTTCCACTGGCAAACCATTCCACACAGCTACCACACTCTGAGTAAAGAAGTTCCCCCTCATGTCACGCCTAAACTCCTGTCCCTTAATTCTGAAGTCATGTCCTCGTGTTTGAAACTTCCCTACTCTCAATGGGAAAAGCTTATCCACGTCAACTCAGTCTATCCTTCTCATTATTTTAAAGACCTCTATCAAGTCCCCCCTTAACCTTCTGCGCTCCAAAGAATAAAGACCTAACTTACTCAACCTTTCTCTGTAACTTAGTTGCTGAAACCCAGGCAACATTCTAAGAAATCTCCTCTATACTCTCTCTATTTTGTTGACATTCTTCCTATAATTGGGCGACCAAAATTGTACACCATACTCCAGAATTGGCCTCACCAATGCCTTGTACAAATTTAACATTACATCCCAACTTCTATATTGCTGAATTCGTGACAAAAACAATCACAAGTGTTCAATGGTCCGAAGGATGTATTCGAATCGTAGACCCCACAATGATCCATTGTTAGCTGTGGTCGAGGTCATAATAAAGGTGATACAAATAGTGCAGCTAGCAAGACGACCAGAGGTAGTTGAAGCCAGTTCATTGGCTATATTTAAGAGGGAGTTAGATGTGGCCCTTGTGGCTAAAGGGATCAGGGGTATGGAGAGAAGGCAGGTACAGGATACTGAGTTGGATGATCAGCCATGATCATATTAAATGGCGGTGCAGGTTCGAAGGGCTGAATGGCCTACTCCTGCACCTATTTTCTATGAGAATGGTGGAGGGACGGAGAGAGAGGGAATGCAACGGTTACTTGAAATTAGACACATCGATATTCATACCACAGGGTGGTAAGCTGCCCGAGCGAATAAAGGCTTTGCTGTTACTCGAATTAGAGGCCACATTCTCACAGTAGAGGAGGCTCAGGACAGAAAGGTCAGTACGTGAATGGGAACGGAGGTTGAAATGTATGGCAACTGGGTGCTTAGGCAAAGGCGGCCTGCTCTCTATCCTCGGCAATTCTGTTTGACTACTCAAACAGCATCTTAAGAATCCACCACCAGAGCTCACAGGACAACGGCAGCAAAAGTATTGCCAATACCATCTGCTGGACGTTGCCCTCCAAGCCACACGCCATCCCTATTTCGAAACGTAATGCCATTCTTTCGTTCACCGCATCGGAGTGTTTGCTATGAGGCGCGAGTATTGGAATATAGATAGCAATACTCACAGTGCATCGACAATAACAGCAAGTGAATTATTATCACCATGGTTCTTCACCGCGTACTACGCGAATGCGACTGGGTACTTTCCCCCCCAAGCAACCTATTGCATTTGCGGCCGACAAACGCATGCGTGGAAAGGCCCACGGACTCAAATTATGCAGAACGTCTGCATATATATATAATGGTACTAGACCAAGTGCAGACCCGTTGGGTCTGTTCCCCCAACGTGCGGTTGTGGGGGGGGGGGGGGGGGCGGCATGCAGCATCACACACTAACTACCCCCCCTCCTGCACTCACGCTAATAGAGGGGAGGAGGGGGAACAGAGAGAGAGAGAGAGGGGGGGGGGAGAGGGGTGAAGAGAGAGGGGGGGGGAGAGAGGGGCGGGAGAGAGAGGGGGGAGAGAGCGGGGAGAGAGAGGGAGTGCGGAGAGGGGGGTGAGATGAGGGGCGGGGGTGTGGAGCAGGGAGGGGAGGGGGATTTAGGGGAGGGATGTTGGGGGAGGTGAGGAGAGGGGGGGTGGAGAGGGGGGAGAGGGGGGATTGGAGGAGAGGGGGGGAGGAGGAGAGGAGGGAGGAGAGGGGGAGGAGGACAGGGGGGGCGGAGGAGGGGGGAGAGGATAGGATAGGAGAGGAGGAGAGGAGGGGAGGATAGGCGGGGGGAGAGGAGAGGGGAGAGGAGAGGGGGGAGAGGAGGGGGGAGGGGGGGGAGGAGGGGGGAGGGAGAAGGAGGGGGGGATGGGGGGAGGAGCGGAGAGGAGGGGAGGAGAGGAGGGGAGGAGAGGAGGGGTGGAGAGGAGAGGGGGATAGGAGAGGGCGAGAGGAGTGGGGGAGAGGAGAGGGCGGGAGAGGAGAGGGGGGAGAGAGGGGCGGGAGAGAGGGGGGAGAGAGTGGAGAGAGAGAGGGGGAGAGAGAGGGAGTGCGGAGAGGGGGGTGAGATGAGGGGCGGGGGTGGGGAGCAGGGAGGGGGTAATGGTGTGTGGAGGGGAGGGGGATTAAGGGGAGGGACGGTGGGGAAAGGGATGGAGGGGGAGGAGAGGGGGGAAGGAGTGGGGGGATTGGAGGAGAGGGAAGGAGGAGAGGGGGTGAGAGGGGGAGGAGGAGAGGGGGGGAGGAGGAGAGGGGGAGAGGAGAGGGGGGAGGAGAGGGGGGGAGAGGGAGAGGGGGAGAGGAGAGGGTGGGGGGAGGGGGGAGAGAGAGAGAGTGCGGAGAGGGGGGTGAGCGAGGGGGGAGAGGAGAGGGGGGAGAGAGGGGGGGAGAGGAGAGGGGGGGAGGTGCGAGGGAGAGGAGAGGGGGGAGAGGAGAGGGGGGAGAGGAGAGGGGGAGAGGAGAGGGAGGGGGGAGAGAGGAGTGGGAGGGGGGAGAGGGAGGGGGAGAGGAGAGTGAGGGGGAGAGGAGAGGGGGGGATGAGAGGGGGGAGAGGAGAGGGGGAGAGGAGAGGGGGAGAGGAGGGGGGAGAGGAGAGGGGGGTGGAGAGGGGAGGGGAGGAGAGGAGAGAGGGGAGAGGAGAAGTTGGGAGGAGAGGAGGGGAGGAGAGGGGGCAGAGGAGAGGGGGAGAAGATAGGGGGGAGGAGAGGGGGGGAGGTGGGGAGAAGAGGAGAGGAAGAGAGCGGGAGAGGAGAGGGAGGGGGAGAGGAGAGGGAGGGGGGAGAGGAGAGGGAGGGGGAAAGGAGAGGTGGAGAGGAGAGGGAGGGGGTAGAGGAGATGGAGGAGGGGGCGAGTAGAGGGAGGGGGGGAGAGGGAGGGGGGGGGGAGAGAGTGCATTTTTACTTCAACCCAAACCCAAACAACAATTTGCAGGGAGTGCTTTTTTACCTCTAACCGTATTTTCATTTTCAAACCAAATTAAGGGTACTCACAGTGCTGTAGACATTTGTCAGTGTCAATCAAAGCTCTGATTGAGGCACACCGCTTGCAGAGACTGATTGAGGCACACCACTTGCAGAGACTGATTGAGGCACACCACTTCCTGGTTTTATAGTCCCTCCCCCTCCCTCCAGCAGGGGCAGCAGAGAGAATGGGGAATGTTGTAAAAACATTAATATATCTGTCCATTTTCATCGACGGGAAAAATCCTCGGCACACATGCGGCGCAGGGGGGCTCCGAGCGAGATGGCCAAAAATGACGGCCGTAGGTTGCGGCGTACTCTCGGAAAACACAGGACAGAAAGCCAAAACCGGTCAAGAACAGAGTTTTAGTAATGTAGATATGGACACATTGATCTGTTTTGTAATAAATGCCTACTATATTCTGTTCTGCTGAAGCAAAGCAATAATTTAATTGTCCTATCACGGACACGTGACAATAAACTCACTTGATCTTGAACTTGAACGTCTTTGCGAGCAGCAATGTGGGAGCGGAGAAGGTCAACGCAAAATCAGGCGACTCTGAAGATGTACCTCTGTAAATCATGACCCTGAATAATTCCCAATGGAATTAATTGGACAATGATCTGGTTTAATCTCTGGTTTAATCTGGTGTCATTTCATGATGGGTGAGGTCACTTCCGCGTCAATCCCGAGCAATCCTCAATGAAGCTAAGCGGAAAAGACATACAACCCTTGCTGTTTCCACGACCTTATTAGCTACCAGAAGAGAATCAATGAGAACATCATTTTTTACACCGAGAGTGGTGAATCTGTGGAATTCTCTGCCACAGAAGGTAGTTGAGGCCAGTTCTATATTTAAGAGGGAGTTAGATGTGGCCCTTGCGGCTAAAGGGATCAGGGGGTATGGAGAGAAGGCAGGGATGGGATACTGAGTTGGATGATCAGCCATGATCATATTGAATGGCGGTGCAGGCTCGAAGGGCCGAATGGCCTACTCATGCACCTATTTTATATGTTTCTATGTAAGACACTCTGTTATAGATTTTGTAATTAATGTTCCCTCCTTTCGAGAGGCCTCGGATCCGCAACACAATGTTTCGCTCTCCAGCAATATTAACTGCGCTTTCAAGTATTCCCAACATTTTATATTCTGTTTTAGTTTAGCAACTTCTGAACTGATTATTTGCATGCACGGCATGTCTGGTCTGACTTACTGACGTTCTTATTTGTCATCCTGGTCGTTAGTTCCTGGGTTCTTCTATAACATGCACCGATTCATTGGCGTTGAAAACATAACGTGTCCTGGTTTCATTCCGCGAGCCACGTGTGCACAGGATGAACGTTTCAAACCGTAATAAAATACGCGCGGTAACCCGATTAGCATCAAGCGATGGAGAGACAGACCGAAGCTGCAGGGCCTGACATATGAGGAAATAATGGGTCGAGGGGGCTTGTATTCACTGGAATTTAGGATGAGAAGGGGTCTTATGGAACATTTAAAATACCTCCGAGATACTGAGTTGGATGATCAGCCATGATCATATTGAATGGCGGTACAAGCTCGAAGGGCCGAATGGCCTACTCCTGCACCTATTTTCTATGTTTCTATGTTTCTATAAGATTGGACATCCTAGATACGTGAAATATGTTCCCCATGTTCGAGGAGTCCACAACCAGGGGATCGCGGTTTAAGAAGAAGGGGTCGGCCATTTAGGACTGAGATGATGAAAAATATTTTCGCCCAGAGAGTTGTGAATCTGTGTAATTCCCTGCCATAGAAGGCAGTGGAGGCCAATTCACAGGGTGTTTTCACGAGAGAGATTTATCTCTTAGGGCTGAAGGAATCAAGGGATATGGGGGGGGGGAAGCAGAAACGGGGTACTGATTTTCGATGATCAGCCATGATCATATTGAATAGCGGTACTGGCTTGAAGGGCCGAATGGCCTAATCCTGAACCTATTTTCTATATTTTTCTGTGTCTTTGACCTCTAAGCATAAACAAACGAGCAGCAGTATCGAACCACTCAACGGGTCGAGTAGCATCTGTAGAGCGAATTGACAAGCGGTATTGTATATCAATTTAGAACCATTCTTGTTCTCCGTTACCCTCAGCAATTAAATGTATACATTTCATTCCAGGCTCTCGGTGGTTTGGTATTCTCGGCGGTGTACAATGTACGAACTATCAATTCTCTCCTTCTCTCCTGCAGCTAACACGGTGACAATTGCGATTCTCTCTAAAGGAAGCCGCAGCCTTGAGAAAGGTTGTATCTGGTCTTAGTGTAGGTGGCGGATTTTTTTTGTGTGTGTCATTAACACCGCTGCGATATTAAGCCGGCTTCGGAAGATTTATTTCCCGTATAGTGTCTTGTCTACCACTCCACCCTGCAGTCTCGTTTATAACCTTAAGTTGGCTTTCCAAAGATACTTCTGCATGGTTAACAGTTGCAATCACCTTTGATCGGTTCATTGCCATTTGCTGCCAGAAGCTGAACAGTAGATATTGCATATAGAAGACGGCACCCGTCGTTATAGGAAAGTACGCTGTTTGAACAATAATCCCTGTTACTTTGAATAGGAGCCCATGTAGCCCATTGATAACATGCCTTGGTTCTGCGGCTTTACAGAAGCCAATGGCACTTTAATTGCACGGAGAGTGTATGAATAGTTGCACTGGATGTAGAACCCATGCGTTCCCTTCCTGATGCTACTGATTCTAAACAGAACGACCACGAGATAGAAAACTGGAGAAAATCCGTTATTTTACTCATGACGATCTCAGGAAGTTTCATCCTGCGGCGGTTGACGTTCTTTGTCAATTTTATTTTCGTGCAATTACCCACGATATTTATCCGAACGGCGCCAGTGCCAACGACCCAAGGTTTATCCTCCAAAGAAGCGGATAGATGCTAGATATTCTAAGCTCCTGCACTGACACGTGCCTCTATGTGGGGACGCAGACTAAGTTCGGAGAGAAATTGAGTGTACTCTAAAATCCCTTTTTAATTTAATCGGTAATTTGTTCCGGTCGCAGACATAATTTATGCTTCTATTGTATTCCAACAGTTATTGGGATGAAAGGACATATTAGCACGCATTGGCACTGCATCCCAACCGACTCAAATTAATGGTTTTCCGTGCTGGTAGAATTTTAACTCCATATGGGAAATCAATTTGCTTATTAAATGCCATACGAAATTGTTATTTTTGGGTACATTATCTTATTTTTCTTTTCAATGAATCGAAAAGATTCCCCTGCCAGCATTGCTGTTCGACGATAATTGGTCCAGGCAGGCATAGTTTATTGATTTCTGAAGGGATTTAAGAGGCCATTTAATAGTTGTCTGCCTCAGTTTGTCAATTACGCAAGTAAGGAACTGCTGGAGTTATTCAGCACCTCAGGCCCTCGTCACATGGTGAGGGCACATTTCAGGTCGGAACACTTGTACCAACTGATTATAGTGGAGAGTACGGTAGAGAAGAGAAGGGGGGGGGGCATATCCCGGCAAGTGATAGTGGATGCAGGTGAGAGCAATTTGATTGGCAGACGAGTGGACACAAACTAGAGATGAAAAGGAGACGGTAGGGAGTAATATAAGAAGAGAAGATGAGTTAAATGTGAAACCAGAGGAGCGGATATAGGTAGAAGGGGATGAGGGGAAGAAGGAAAGAGGGCGGAATATTGTGCGAAATTGATACGTACCAGGTTTGGACACAGGGAAGAGAGGGAGATGGGAGGGGGGGGGGGATTAAAATTGGAGACCTCAAAGCGCCAACGCCGAATCCACTGAATATTTCAGTGCTATTGACCCCGTTACATTTCAGTGCAATAAGGGACCAATTCGACACCGACGGGTTGGATATATGGACGCTAGAAGTCCTAACCCCACTGCGCTGAGAGACAGCGTCTTTACTGCAACGATCGGACCATTCCACCGACCTCCTCAACCCTAATCCTATCCCTGCATGAAACACGCCGACCGCCTGCCCCATAACTATTTTTCGAATTATGTTTTGCACTGCTGTCTTGTTTTTAACGATCATTTCAATGTCACGGTCTTGTATATCATTTGTGTAAAATGTATGTATAATTTAATCTTGATGTGTTGTCAGCGTCTACGTGGCTGTGCAAGCAAGAATTTCGTTGTAACTGTACCTTGCGGTAATTTTGCGTTTAACAATAAACTCGACTTGACTTGGATCCCAGACGCAAAATCCACACTGGGAGTCACAGTGAGAACTCAATAGAGGGCGCTTTTATCCAGTAACCCCTCAAAGAACGGAAGTGCTCTTGGATAAGTAGCGGAAGTGGCCTGGTAAGTCGCTCGAGCTCGGTGCGTCGATCATTAAGGCACGCCTTAATTTTACGCCGTCACGCCCCCGCCCCCAACCACCCGGCCGCACCTTCCGATCTGCATAAATTCAGATTTTATGTGTACAGATAAAATTCAAACCCCACATCGCTCTGAAAATTCTGAACTCCATTGAGAAGAATTTGCCGCAATTTTCTTGCCGTTTTCAGCGCACTGAGTCACATCATACCCAAACTATTGACATTTTGCATTACATCTGCGAAAGACCCAACTTTTCAAGTGTTTCCTTATAGAGGTACACCCTGCCACCGTTTAAACTCTTTCACGTTTTTGCCTGCCTGACTAAGGTACGCGTTCCTGCTGCGCGGCTTATAAAACTAATCTACGGAACATTCTTCCTTGGTACAACCTTTCACCCGAGCAATTAGTCTGAAGGGAATGAAAATTCTGCTTGCCCGTTCAGAAACAATGATCACTTTCACATACAGAGAAAATGCCATGTTCGATAAGAACGCTTGCGCTTCTAGTGTAAAAGTATGTTTCGTTATGATTAACACACGCACCTGCAAACAGAATAGTATGCGCTTACGTAATCCTTGGCGGCCGATGCCCTCCTTGCTCATTCGTAAGTTATTTTTTCAAATATATTCAGTGAGACGTGAAATAAACTGACGTTGGATTCAGGCATCCAATCATTTCACAATATTCATTCTCATTGGTCCCTGTATGACGGTGGTTAATACCCAGCCAATCCCTGTCCTTCTTCTCCCTCGGTTTTGAGTTTATTCTGCAAGCAAGAAAGCAAGGGTAACATTTCCAAGATGTGACCTACGATTTGTATTGAAGTGACCTACGATTTGTATTCTAACTGTAAAGCAGACATCATGTGTCCCTGTTGTTCCTCTTGTTCCTTTCTGCTGATAATGATTGCGCTTACTGGCGAGTATCTGCTTGAATTGTCAACGTGAAATGAATTAGAAGTCCGCTATGCTCATCTGACTTCATTTCGAATACTCTACCTTTCATTACATGGGCTGCTGGTGAAGATTCCGTGGCACAGCTCCCATCTGAATTAACGGCGCAGGAAGGGCAAACAATAACGCTCAGCTGCAGTTACTCCTCAACCTACACGTCAGGTTTCACGCTCTTCTGGTACATCCAGCGACCGGGGGAAGCGCCTCGATATTTACTGAAAAGATGCAACAGGGACGGGCAAGATCGGCCTCCAGATTTCCCGCCCAGATTCTCTGCTGATTTGGAACTGGATAGGAAAACCATTCCTTTGGCAATCTCCGGAGTGGTTTACTCCGACGACGCGGTGCATCACTGTGCTCTGAGCCCCACGGTGTGCCTGATGCCTTGTTCGCCCTTACAAATACTAAGAACTCCGCCCCCATTTCACTGAATTGGATTGCACATCTATATTGCGATAGTATGCAACCTGAACAAAATCTGAGAATTATGGATCAATTGTGTACTTTTCGTTTTAAATAATGTCTTCGTTTAGTTTGGGTTAGTTTAATCCAGTTTAGTTTAGTTTAGTTTAGTTTAATTCAGTTTAGTTTAGTGTAGTTTAGTTTAGTTAAGTTACAGTATGGACATAGGCACTTCGGCCCACCGAGTCCCAGGTTAGAATCTGATCTCGGGTGCTGTCTATGTGGAGTTTGCACGTTCTCCCAGCGACCGTATGGGTTTCCTGCGGCTGCTCCGGTGACCTCGCACACTGCAGCTTTGTAGATGAATTGGCTATTGTAAATTGCCCCGACTATGTACAAAGTGGATGCGAAAGTGGAATAACATAGACATAGTGTGAACGGGAGATCCATGGCCAGCGTTGACTCGGTGTGCCGAAGGGCCTGTTTCCATGCTGTATCTTTCAGTCGATGAATTCATCGATCCACAGCCTGAACTCGATACAACTTCATTGTTTTAGCACCAATTTCTGATATCTTAGGTTTTCCAGTATTTATATTGTTTGCCTTTCCATGTTAATTATCTCCCGGTTTCATCTTTGAAACTAAATATATTAGAAGCTATACCATGGGTTTCATCTCCGTCCTGTTGTTTTTTGGAAGAACCGCTCACGATGAGCTGCGCCCCGCCCCCATTCGAACGTCATGAATCAGATACACGGCGTAAGCAAAGTACGAAGGACTTGATTGGGCAAATCGAAGAAGAAATGATATTGGAACTGATGGGATGAATCGGAAAACAACGTGGCTCGATTCTGATAGGTTCCTTCTTGTTCATTCTGCGGTGAGCCAATCAGCAATGAGACCGGATGTACCCATTCATCACAGTAAATATTAATACAAACGATACAACAATGCCGGAGCTCCGAAACAATAATGAACTAATAGTAGAAAAATAACTCAGCAGTGCAGCCGGCAATGGTGATGAGAAATACAGTCAGCTTCGCAGTCACCAGACACTTTATGAGAACGGAGACAGAGAGCAATTATTCCCGAAGGGGGTCAACTGGCGATACTGGTTCCCTTCCTTTTGCTGGAGATCCTACTATCTGAAAAATAAGCTTTCTATCTATTTTTCTTAAGATTGCTATTCACCACCGATCTTAATTTCGGAAATTTTCAGATGTTATGTGTTTCAAATGTTCATTATTAATCTTATAGAGGTGCATAAAGTCATGAGATTAACAGAGAGCGGTGAATCTATGGAATTCTCTGTCACAGAAGGTAGTTGAAGCCAGTTCATTGGCTATATTTAAGAGGGAGTTAGATGTGGCCCTTGTGGCTAAAGGAATCAGGGGGTATAGAGAAAAGGCAGGGCTGGGATACTGAGTTGGATGATCAGCCACGATCATATCGAATGGCGGTGCAGGCTCCAAGGGCCGAGTGGCCTAATGATGCATCTATTTTCTATGTTTCTATGAAACTTCTGAAATCAGCATGCACGTACATCCGGGGCAGCTCGGTAGGTCACACAAGCTCCAGACAGAATTACTCGCGCCTTCCGATTGGTGTTCCACGGGATATTATGTTACACCAGCTTATCAGGCCAACCCAATCCCTCCGTGCGAAAAGGTTACCCCTCAGATTCCTATTAAATATTTCCCTTTCATCTTAAACTTACGACCTCTGGTCCTCTATTCACCTACTCTGGGAAAGAGACTGTGTACCTCCCCGATCTATTCATCTCATGACTTTATACACCTCTATAAGATTAATAATGAACATTTGAAACACATAACATTTAACAGCATCGTCGGGAATAGACCCCCCCCCCCCAAACACACACACACACACACACTCACACGTATACAATGACGGCGCCAAACATGATGGCCAAACATGTTAAGTTAAATTATTCTCACATTAAAATAATTCCCAATGTCTCCGTTATGATTTTTCCGTTCGGATAGCCGAATGTTTTGATCAATATCAAGGACGATTGCTTATAAAACTGCACAGAACAGAATATATGGACGCCCGGTGAAATACTGGCGCTTTCCAGCAGATGGCAGTAGTGCACTCATCTGGTGGGGATAACGGGCCTTACCTGTTTTATATTGCGTCCCTCACAGGCCAATCGCGAATAATAACGAGTTGAAAATCAGCATTTATGCCCAGAAATGCCTTTACTTCCTAATACCAGGATGGCCGAGTGGTTAAGGCGTTGGACTTAAGATGCAATGAGCGAGTGTTCACGTGAGTTCGAACCCCACTGCTGGTAACTGCCATTTAGGCAATTGGATGTGCAAATAGGGATATAGATCATGTGTAGGCGGATAATGTTCGTTTAACTTAGAATCGT
The DNA here is from genome assembly GCF_010909765.2 of Amblyraja radiata. Taxonomy (NCBI): domain Eukaryota; kingdom Metazoa; phylum Chordata; class Chondrichthyes; order Rajiformes; family Rajidae; genus Amblyraja; species Amblyraja radiata. Next base: position 58,741,838 of record NC_045970.1, on the reverse strand, counting down.
ATTCGAAACAAATATGGGGACAGGTTGAAAGGACTAACAGCTGCTGGCAGGGCAGCCATACTCGACGGCGCCCCCTACGGAACAGTTGCTGTACTATTCTGCGTTCACGGTTCATTTTCATCTTCCTTTCTCTGCCAAGTGAAATAGATACTTGTCCCAAAACCGATGGACAAAGGAAGATAGCATTGCCTTAATAACAAGGATCATAGATTACACTGGCAAGGATGGCTTTTCCCGTTTCATGGTAAGGAGAATTCACGTAACGGTAACGCGAGCCTTGATGTTCAAGAAAAGCAGATTGCAGTCATAACCCACATGCTTGAATTTAGCGCTTTGAATTCACGATAAATCTCATCGTGTCTGGCGAACCAAATATATGATGTTCTATCTGATGTATGTCCTAAGAGAATCTAGAGTAATTTGGTGAATTATGTTTAGGATCACTCAGGACTTTTCTGAATGATTAGGATTATCTATTCCCATTAATTATGCTCAGAGACCCGCCGTTGCAAAATCCAGACAAAAGCATCAGCTACTCCAGTTGAATCCTCAATCGAAAGTGCGTCCGGTGATAAAAACGAACTGATGCTCAGCTGTAAGTGTTATGCCCCTTTCGCACTTAGGAAACCTGAACGGAAACCTCTGGAGACTCTGCGCCCCACCCCAAGGTTTCCGTGCGGTTCCCGGAGGTTTTTGTCAGTCTCCCTACCTGCTTCCACTACCCGCAACCTCCAGCAACCAACTGCAACCTCCGGGAACCGCACGTTGGGTGGGGCGCAAAGTCTCCTGAGGTGTCCGTTCAGGTTTCCAAAGTGGGACAAGGGCATTATACTGTTCAACTCCCGCCCACCGACCCCACTGCACCATCAGAGACAACAGGTAGTGACGCAGAGAGGGTCATGAGGATCGCAAGCAGGTTCCTGTGAGAATGCGCCAGATATACCTTCAAATGATGAGATCCACCCTTTCATCTCTCTTCGTAGTTACTTTTTCGTGACCCTGTTTGCTACATTCACAATCTACAGTCCTAATGGATGCAATGCGATTATTGTATTTCTGCTTTGTGACAGCCCTTCTGCCAGGTAAGTGTGAATCAAGCATAATTTAATCTCTCTGGCTGCTGGATTACTTTGAAGTTCAATGATTCAATGGTATTTTATTGTCACAGCTACTCGGGTACCATGAAATTATTTCAATCAATCAATCAGTTTTATTCATCACCTACACATATAAGTGCAGTGAGATAAATAAGCCAGCTGCGGTACAATTAAATCCATTCGACATCTTAACAATCATACTATTCAGTCGACATCTGAACAATTATCCTTATATAAGAATGAGTAGTTTTGGGCCCTATATCTGAGGAAGGATGTGCTAGCTTTGGGGAGGATCCAGAGGCGGTTTACCAGAATTATCCCACGAATAATTCGTGGTGTTCCACCAACATTTTTGTCTACCTTCGATGTTTCCAGCATCTCCAGTTCTTTCTTAAACAACTCTACCCACGAATACTTGGGCTACCATCGCCCGCCGGGGGCTTTGACTTTGTCATCGGGAGGAGAATGGGGAGTGCAGGGAGAGATAAGACTTTGCCTTCCATCACAGTGAGGAGCAGATTCGCTGTGATGGATGTTTGTGTAAATTGTGTTGTGTCTTGGTACTTCTTCTTGATTGTATGACTGCAGACACTAAATTTCGTTTGAACCTCAGGGTTCAAATGACAACAAATAAAATCTAATCTAACCTATTCTAATCTAAGAAGGCAGGATAATGGGTTTAGGTGGGAAAGATAGATCAGCCATGATTGAATGGAGGAGTAGACCTGATGGGCCGCATGGCCCAATTCTGCTCCTAAAACTGATGAGCTATTATGAACATGACAAGAATAGCAGATTACCCTGGGGCACTACATAAGACTTGCCACGTTACCGGCGACATCTTGCATCCTCCATGTTCACAGTTGTTATAAGTGTTATCCCTAAACTCTTTTAGCATAAAGGCCAGTTGGCGTGGCGGCGACACTGGCTTTGTGTTTCAGGATTCGGCCTGGCCGGACGATTATGTGGATCTGCTCGACTGGTTCTCTTTGGCTGCAGGCCGCGTCCTCTCAGCGCGCATGACAATTTTTGTTTAGTTTAGGTTAATTTAGATTAGATATACAACGTGGATATAGGCTCTTAGGCCCACCTAGTCCGCGCCGACCAGCGACCGCCCCTACTAGTTCCATTCTACAGGCTAGGGACAACTTGGAGAAGCCAAGCAACCTCCAAACCAGCACGCCTATGAGATGTGCGAGGAAACCGGAGCACCAGGAGAAACCCCACGCGGTCACAGGGAGTGCAAACCCCACGCAGACGGCGCCCGTTGTCAAGGTCGAAGCTGGATCTGCGGCGCAGTCGGCAACAGCTCTACCGCTGCGCCACTGTGCCGCCTTTGTTGCATCGCCTAACCCAACCGAGCCCCCGCTTGCTGCGGGTCCTACAGTGCCCAAATCCACTGAAACCTTGAGCTGAACAATTCGACCCGCGAACGGGCATTGCTCACATCACTCGACCCCCTTCACCCCCCCCCCCCCTCCGGTCCGCGTCCAGTGATCAGGGAGCCTCCTGCGACCGAGTGCCCTCCAGAGGACCTAAGCGGTATGGCCTTTTGCCTCCGCGGCCCCTATCTGTTCAATATTATCTGGTTTTCAGTTTATATCTTGTTTTGCAGAACGAGGTGATGGAGATTCTGTCAAACAAAGCCCGCCAGCGAGCTGGAAGACAGAAGGGGAACCGGTCACTCTAAGCTGCACGTATGATACTACATTGGGCTATTATGTCTTGTCCTGGTACCGGCAAAGCCCGATCAAACAGCTTCAGTTAATCCTAGCGAAATTCTCAAACGGTGGTGAGGACAACGCTGATTTTGCTAAACCGAGGTTATCAGCGGATCTCCTGACAGGTGCTAAAGTCACCAAGTTAACAATCTCTGGGCTGCAACTATCCGACTCCGCCGTTTACTTCTGTGCTCTAAGTAGCACAGTGGCTGTGCCCAGTTCAATCGTTAAACAAAAACCTCACCATTGCGTAGATCTCCGATTTCGAGCGACAAAGACAGGCTTGGAAAGGCAGGATACAGATTGCGGTTCACCACAATCAACAGAAACTCCCTCATCATCCCCCACGATGTCACGTCGCTGCATATTGACTTTTCCGTAAATCGTCACTGGAATCGCCGAACGTTGATCTCACGTGGTTTCTGCTCAGTGTTTCTTGGCGATTGCTTTATTGCGGAGAAAGACATGGAGTGTAGGGAACTCGTGAACGAAGATGTCTTGGGGACTTTATATGTTTCAGTCAATTGGGTGCTGAACGTAGTGAACGTATAGAAGGCGGATGCATCTCATGCGTAGTCAGTTGTATCCATGTACACAGTGGGTAAGCTACAAAAGAAACCACACGAGTACTGAATGAGGAGTAATTGTTAGACATCGGTAAGGTGCCGTAAGACGCCCGGGTCGCAAAGGTTGTCCCTCTGTTCAAGAAGGAGTGAAAGGGAAAAAAACGGGTACATTGATATTTGGGCCCAGATTTGGAAATAGATTGGTGCACATTTCACATGGATTGGTGATATATCGGGTCTGACTTTAGACTGAATACGTGTGAAGGTCCTGGCCCGAAACTGCATCTATCGACTTTCTCCAGAAATGCTTCCTGACCGTTGAGTTACTCCAGCATTTTGTATGTGAAAATAAACAAAAACGTACATCTGCTGGACACCTGAAATGAAAACAAAACTGGCATTTTGCAAGATGCTCTGGCTACTTTTGTGCACATGTTCTCTCCGAATCTATCGTTACCACATCTCTCATTCTGAGGGACCCGATCTTTTTTCATAGCCCAGCTTGTTGATATTAGTCCAAAATCTTGATGTTGATTCCCCGTAATAATTCACAACACTTAGTCTCTGACTTTTATATCGTTGAATACTGCATGAATAATTAATTGATGTATTAATCAGATTGCCCCGCTGAGTTACTCCAGCATTTGGTGTCTACCTTCAATAATTGATCTGTAAGGCACACACTGAGATCACATTCGACTGACCCTAACTTCCTGAGTCGAGTACAATATACACCTAGCAAATAGCATTATATTAGGGAGCAGAAATGACTTGAACTCTAGCTGCCCCATAAATGGCAATGGAATTGTTTTGAAAATAACCGACGCGAAAGTGATGGGTTAATTCGTTTAATTTAAAACGCTGGAGCTAGTTCACATTAACATTCATCTCCCCGGAGGGGGACATCGCCTACATAAAAGGAACGCTTATTCAGATTACAAAGGATCAGTCAGAGCCGGAGGATCGTCTCAGTTCAACGACAATGCACGCCCCACCAAAAGGGCTGCTTTATACAATCTACTATCTCATCCTCGCATCAGTCGGCGTCCCTGGTAAGATTTACTACCAGATTAACTTCAAGCTGGAAAGGGTACAGAGAAGATTTACGGGGATGGTGCCAGAACTAAAGGGTCTGGCCTATCGGGAGAGGTTAAGCAAGCTGTGACTCTATTCCTTGGAGCACAGGAGGACGATGGGTGATCTTATAGAGGTGTATAAAATCATGAAATGAATAAATCCGCACAGCATCGCCCAGAATTGGCGAATCAAGGACCATAGAACATATGTTTACGGTGAAGGGGAAAACATTTAATAGGAATTTGAGGGGTAACTTTTTCATACAGAAGGTGGAGGGTGTGAGGAACAATCTCTCAGAGGAGATAGTTGAGACTGGGACTATCCCATCGTTTAAGAAGCAGTTGGACAGGTATAAGGATAGGACAGATATGGAGGGATATGGACCAAACGCGGGCAGATGGGACTCGTGCAGCTACGACATGTTTGCCGGTGAGGGCAAGTTGGGCCGGAGGTCCTGTTTCCACGCTGTATCGATCTATGGTTATTATTGCCAGCATGTCGCTGTTAACGTAATGAAATCGGAATTATGTTTGGGAGCCTCCTACCCCCAGTTTAGCCTGTACTAATGCCCACACCTCAGAAACTACCGCATTGCCGCCTTCAGGACTTTTCTTTGTGAGATGACTGTGAGTAACGGCCATTTACAATATTTCGCATTTCTGTAGTTGCCACTGGTGTATCTGTGCTACATCCCGGAACCCGCACGGTTTCACGCTGCCATCCCTGGCACGGATGAGGTCAAGTCAAGTCAAGTCAAGTTTATTCGACACATACACATACGAGGTGTGCAGTGAAATGAAAAGTGGCAATGCTCGCGGCCATTGTGCAAAACGACAAACAAACAAACAAACAAACAAACTACAAAGAGAATGGAACAGAATCACATATTCTTTTACATATTAAATATTGTAGGCGGATGGAAAAAGGGAAAAATATAAAGCTGTGGTGGCGTTGCGGTGGAGATACTGCCTTCCAGCGCCAGAAACCCGGGTTCGATACTGACTACGGGTGATTGTCTGGATGGAGTTTGTGCGATCTCCCCGTGATCTGTGTAGGTTTTTCTCTCCGGTCTTCGGTTTCAACTCACATTCCAAATACGTACAGGTTTCGTTTGAGCTTCACTGAGGTTCAATTGACATGGAAAAAATATTTTATTGAATTGAATTGAATTGTTTGTATTTTAATTGACTTGGTATAAAATGTACATTTTCCCTCGTGTGTGTGTGGGACATGTGTTAATATGCGGGGATCACTGCTCGGTCCAGACTCGGTGTGCTGTCGGGCCTGTTTCCGCACTGTGTCTCTAAAACAGAAAAACAAGAATAATTATCAAAAGCACATTCGATAATTAATACAGCGCCGGAGACCCGGGTTCGATTCTGACCGTGGGCGTTGTCTGTACGGAGTTGGCACTTACTCCCTATTCGAAGGTGGAGTAGGTACCGGTAGGGGTGTCGGGTGCTTTTCGACGCTGTAGTTCCGGCGTCGCCGTTTCGGCGCCACTGCTTTGTCACTTCTCACAATTCAGTTGAGGGCAGTCAATTAACAATTCTGACAAATAATGTCAAATGAACACTGCTCTGAGCCACTGGGACAGAAACGTCAGTTTCTTAAACGCTTCAGTAAAACCTGAGTAATTTTACTTAGCAGAAGCGTTTAGCTGTAGAATGGGTGGATGGAGGAAAATATAGTTGTTTATTTTTGATGAATTGTGAGGGGCCTCCGTTTTGGAGGCGCCGATCTTTTGGTAATTCGTCTAATTCATCTAACGGAGGCGCCGAAACAGCGGTGCCGAAACGGCGACGCCAAATGGTACAATTCCGCCGGTAGGCGCCGTTGAAGCTCGACTCTGTGGTGGATGCGGATAACAATGTTGTGATTTGATGTATGTACTATTACATACAACATAAATAGATATAGTTAAGGAAGGGAAAACATGGAGCAGATTAAAAGTCCCCCCTTAACCTTCCTTGGAGCGCAGAAGGTTAAGGGGGGACTTGATAGAGGTCTTTAAAATGATGAGAGGGATAGACAGAGTTGATGTGGATAAGCTTTTCTCATTGAGAGTAGGGAAGATTCAAACAAGATGACATGACTTGAGAATTAAGGGACAGAAGTTTTGGGGTAACATTAGGGGGAACTTCTTTACTCAGATAGTGGTAGCTGTGTGGAATGAGCTTCCAGTGGAAGTGGTGGAGGCAGGTTCGATTTTATAATTTAAAACTAAATTGGATAGGTACATGGACGGGAAAGGAATGGAGGGTTATGGTCTGAGTGCAGGTATATGGGACTAAGGGGGAGGGGGATAAAACAAATAAAATAAAAATAAGTGTTCGGCACGGACTTGAAGGGCCGAGATGGCCTGTTTCCGTGCTGTAATTGTTATATGGTTATATATGGTTAAAGGTCTCCGAATGACCATCTCATCCCTATCACTTATTGTACGGTTCTTTCTCTGAAATTGTATCCGCATGTGTTTTCTTGCAGCAAATGTGGTGACGGTGGGAATCCTTTCCCAGGGAAGGTGTAGTCTCTCCAGCTGCGTCAGTAGTTACCTCGTGTCCATGGCGGTGACGGATCTGCTGGTCATCATCACCGCGGTGATACTCAGCCGGATCAGCGTCACTTACGCGGCGGGCAGTTTCCTGTCCATTACCCCGGTGTGCAGCCTGAGCAGTGTCCTGATTTATGCGGCCAGGGAAAGTTCCGTCTGGTTGACGGTGGCTTTCACTTTCGACCGATTTGTCGCCATTGCCGACCAGAAACTTAAAACAACTTACTGTACCCAGAGGTCAGCCGCCGTGGTTATTGGCCTGGTCTGCGCTCTGAGTTGTTTGAAGAACATCCCATTTTATTTTATCTACAAGCCATCCTACGTAATTAATGGCGTCCCCTGGTACTGTAACGTGAAGTCAACCTTTTACAATTCTCCAATATGGAAGGCCTTTGAATGGATCGATTGCATTCTCACCCCTTGGTTCCCATTCATTCTGATCCTGCTGCTCAACGCTCTGACGGTCAGGCACATCCTGTTCGCCAGCAGAGCCCGCAGGAGGCTTCGGGCGGGCGGGCCGGTAGACAACCGGAGCGACCCGGAGACTGAGAGCCGCAAGAAGTCGATCATCTTACTATTCGCCATCTCCGGGAGTTTCATCCTCCTGTGGATGACGTGCGTTGCAAACTTCCTCTACGTTGAAATATCCAAAGACAACTATTCCCATGGCTTCAACTTCAGAGACCCCAACTTTGTTTTCCGGGAAGTGGGCAACATGTTGCAGCTCCTGAGTTCCTGCTCCAACACCTGCATTTATGCCGTGACCCAGACCAAATTTAGACAGCAGCTGAAGAATCTGCTCAAACTTCCTCTCCGTCTGTGTTTTCATTGATATTTAAAAAAAACTGCTGCACAGATTAGGTGCACGGCTTCAGAGAATTGTAACTGAAAACCGAGGCCCTACATGGTCCTCTCAGTCCCTTCTCCATGGCTTCTAACTAACTTCCTTCTAATGCCGGTTCAACTCCATGCTGAATGATCCGATAGCGCTGTTTGCACTTCTCATGCTGCCCCCTTTCTAGAGACACGATCAGACTAGAACATTCCGTCTTTACTACATCCGTGCGATGCAATGCAAATACGGAATATAGAGACAAAAAATTGGAGTAACTCAGCGAGACAGACAGCATCTCTGGGAGATAAAAATGGGTGACGTTTCGGGTCGAGGCCCTTCTTCAGACTGGCTAGGGATAAGGGAAACGAGAGATATAGATGGTGATGTGGAGAGATAAAGAACAATGAATGAAAGATATGCAAAAAAGTAACAATGATAAAGGAAACAGGCTCTTTGTAGGGAACAAATGAGAAGCTAGTGCGACTTGGGTGGGGGAGGTATAGAGAGAGAGGGAATGCCGGGGCAACCTGAAGTGAGATAAATCAATATTCATACCACTGGGCTGTAAGCTGCCCAAGCGAAATATGAGATGGTGTTCCTCCAATTTGGGGTTAGCATCACTCTGACAATGGAGGGGACCGAGGACAGAAAGGTCTGTGTAGGATTGGGAAGGAGAATAAAAGTGTCCAGCAAACGGGAGAGCAGGTTGGTTCACGCGGGCTGAGCGAAGGTACTGTAAGTTTACCTATTCTGCAATGAACACGCACTGCTAACGATTCGACTGGGATTTAATACCGACACCAGAAAAAAATACTAAGCTGCGTCACAACTGCTCTGGCAGCTGATATCTATTAAATTGGCAACAAAGATGATTTTCATGTTAATCCAACCGCCTGTAATAATTTACTGTATGGAAGCACGTGCCATTCGATTGTGTGATTTTATTTGCTGTATATTTATTTTTAGTGCTGTGTGGATCATTATAGCTATACAAAATAAATCATTTGTGGAGCGTCCAATCACTCCATCCTTCCTTCAAGGAGACAGGATCCTGGTTTCGGAGTAAACCATCTGTCTTTTGCGCCACAGGCTTAGCCACATCATACCAAAGTAGTTCGTAAATTGATATTTACCTCAGATTTTCCTTACCCCCTCAGATACCCCCACCTCCATCCCCGCCTCTGCAGCTCGCGTTGCACACCAAGTTATGAAACTGAAAAATAACTACAACCTAGTAATAGTCACAGAATAATTCAGTTAATTCAGTGGAGACATGCCCTTCGGTTAAACTTGCTAGGCCGAGAACCATGTCCCATCCATGTCAGTCTCACCTGCCTGCATTCCACCCACATCGCTCTACACCTGTCCTACCCATGTACCTGTCTAATTGTTTCTTAATCGCGATAGTCCCTGCCTCAACTACCTCCGGTATTTCGTTCTATATACCCACCACCCTTTGTGTGAAAATACATTCTTGCCATACAGGGAGTACAGAGAAGGTTCACCAGACTGATTCCTGGGATGTCAATACTTTCATATGAAGAAAGACTGGATAGAATCGGCTTGTAGAAGATTGCGGGGGGACCCTAACCCTAAACGTACACAATTCTTAAGGGGTTGGACAGGTTAGATGCAGGAAGACGGTTCCCGATGTTGGGGAAGTCCAGAACAAGGGGTTTAAGGATAAGCGGGAAGTCTTTTAGGACCGAGATGAGAAAAACAATTTTCACACTGAGAGTGGTGAATCTATGGAATTCTCTGCCACAGAAGGTTGTTGAGGCCAGTTAATTGGCTATATTTAAGAGGGAGTTAGATGTGGCCCGTGTGGCTAAAGGGTTCAGGGGGTATGGAGAGAAGGCAGGTACAGGATACTGAGTTGGATGATCGGCCGTGATCACATTGAATGGTGGTGCAGGCTCGAAGGGCCGAATGGCCTACTCCTGCGCCTATTTTCTATGTTTCTGTTTCTAAAAGGATACCCCTCAGATTCCTATTAATTTTCCCAATTCACCTTAAAACTTAGTCCTCTGGTTCTCGATTCCCCTACTCTGTGCAAGAGATTTTGTGCGTCTACCGGAACTATTCCTCTCATTAGTGTATACACGTCTATAAGATAACCCCTCGTGCTGATGGGAGTTTATAACATTACGAGTCATACATCTATTTTTGCCAAGGTTGAAATGTCAAAGACTAGAGGCCATTACGTTTAAAGGCACAATGCTAAAAGGGGATGCGCGGGGCAGGTAATTCAGACCGAGGGTGGTAGGTGCATAACATAGAAACATAGAAACATAGAAAATAGGTGCATGAGTAGGCCATTCGGCCCTTCGAGCCTGCACGCCATTCGATATGATCATGGCTGATCATCCAACTCAGTATCCCATCCCTGCCCTCTCTCCATACCCCCTGATCCCTTTCGCCACAAGGGCTACATCTAATTCCCTCTTAGATATAGCCAATGAACTGGCCTCAACTGCCTTCTGTGGCAGACAATTCCACAGATTCACCACTCTCTGTGTAAAAAATTATTTTCTCATCTCGGTCCTAAAAGACTTCCCTCTTATCCTTAAACTGTGACCCCTAGTTCTGGGTTTCCCCAACATCGGGAATAATCTTCCTGCATCTAGCCTGTCCAACCGCTAAACGCGCTGCCAGGGTTGAACGTGACATTTAAGGGGGGTTTAGATTGGCACAGACGGAGGTGGAATGTACCATGCCTAGGCAGACACGGTTGGTATATCTTGGTTCAGGTTCAGCAAAGACAATACGGATCCAAGGGCCTGTTTCTGTTCTGTACGTTTCTATGTTTTAACCGATACGACTACGACATCCAATCACAACTATAAACCCAACGAGAGGGAACCGTTGCTTCAGTTGCTCACCACAAGAGCTCACATATTAAATTCTGGTTTTCTTTTTGTTTCGATTCAACTGACATCCTGCGGTGATGTTTCCTTATGCATTGGAATTAGTTCATCAAATGTTCAGTTGGGGTGTGAGTGTGCGGCAAGCGAGTATGGAGGCTGACTTGTGCACAGAAATAACTTTAGGGGGAACGAGAGGTGTCCTCTGTTCAAGCTATTGGACGGTGCGCAAAGAGAGAAGGATTTCATGCGCGGTTTTTGGTAGGCGCTGAGGACTGCTATCAATCTGGAGCACCGAGTTGTGAAAGCGGGTGACGCTTTCAAACAACTGAATACACCCACCCGTAAGAGTTAGTGAAGCGTCAGTTATAATGGGCTAACAGGTGCTTTAATAACGACCTCAATGAAACATGCCGTTCAGCCTCGCACAGGCTCATAGAGTTATAAACAGTATGGTTGTTGGTGTAATGTAGAAAGCAACACGGGCGGTTTGGATAGAGCAACGCCAAATCAATTACAATGTTGAAGTCTATATTAGTAATGCTGAGGATTATAATAGAGTTGTGGGTCAGGTCGTGAGAAAAAGCATCATCTTTGACAGGCAGGTCCCCTTTGGTACATGCAGATGGGGAATTCCCCCCCTGCTCTCCGTTATCGAATAACTAACAGCGTCAAGGGGAACCATTTTTGTGTGCTGCAAATGGCAAAAAGCATTTCACTTCACTACACCTCGGTGTATGTGAATGTGACTAATAAAATACCTTTGATACCTTTGAACCAACGCCAGATTCATTGGGCGCCTGAAAAAGACCCTTCGGCCAATAATGTCCGCACCGAACATCGCTGTGTACTTCCACCACTACCCCCCCCCCCCCCCCCCACCCCAATTCCTTCCATATCCACTTGGCCTATCTGCCTCCACCACCATCACTAGTAGTACATTCAAGGCACCCACCACTCATTGTTTTAAGAGGTAGCCTTGATAACTGCTTTAAACACTGCCCCTCTCACCTCAAAAGTATGTCCGCTCCACTTTCTAATTTCCGCCCTGGGGAAAAGTTTTCCGACTCCCTACACTATCTATGTCTCTCATAATCTTGTATATTTTATATAGTCATACCACGTTTGTTCCTCATAATGAACAAAAATGTAACAGGCTCCATCCTAATCTCGGTTCTGGCTTTGAATGCAGCTCACTGTGACCGTGTGGGTTTCCTCCGGGTGTTCTGGTTTCCTCCCTCGTGCTAAAGACGCGCATGTCCGTAGGCAAATTGGCCGTTGGTTAATTGATCCAAGTGTGTATGTTGAATAATCCAAGTCGATGGGAATATGGGAAAAATAAAATGGGATTAACCTGGGAATTATTATAACTGGGTGGTTTATGGCATGGTCGGGCTCGATGGGCCGACGAGCCGTATCTTGTAGTTATTCAGTGTTCAGTATTAACTTTATTGGCATTTCACCGAGTACTTACATACACAGAAGAAACGAACAATTGTTTCTCATCAGTTTTTGTCAGTGCAATTAATAAAAACAGAATAAATACATACAACTTAAAAATGATCATATCTAAAATAGACCTAAAATTGAACTAAAAACAGACATTCAACCGAACCGTGACTTTACTTTGACAGGTGTCTAGCTGTCAAAGTATGGACGAGGTTAGATGTGGGGGTGTATGTGTATGGGGAGGGGTCACAGTCCGTTAACCATTTTTATTGCCTGTGGGAAGAAGCTGTGTAGCATCCTGCTTGTTCTGCAGCTGATGCCCCTGTACCTCTTCCCAGATGGCAGAATGGAGAAGATGTGGTGGGATGGGTGGTAAGGGGCCTTAACGATGGAGATGGCTCTGCTGATGCTCCGCTTCTGATAGATCTCCAACAGGAAAGGGACTGGGGCACCAATGATCCTACTGGCTGTCTTCACTGTCCTGTTTAGCTGTCTTTGTTCGTAAGCCTTGCAGCTCCCAAACTAGGAAGTATTGCCGTCGGTAACTATACTCTCAATGGTGCCCGCGAAGAAGGTGGTTAGGTGAACGGGGGGGAAACCTGCTTTTCTGAGTCTCCGGAGGGGTTGGAGCCGCTGCTGTGCTCTTTTGATGACTGCTGTGTTGTTGATCGTTGAGGTCAGGTCGTCCGCCAGGTGAACTCCCAGGAACTTCACGCTGCTAACCCACTCCACAGCAGCGCCGTCAATGTGCAGCGGCGTATGATGGTGTTTTCCAGCCCTCCTGAAATCAATCACCATCTCCTTCGTCTTATGACTGTGTAACTCTACGCCTTCTTTCGTTGGTATTTCATGTGTTTACAAAAGAGAAACTGATGTTTTTGTACGGCTGCGCCTCTGCTGTGTACGACTGTGTGAAGCGAGGCTGGAGTGCGCAGTGATATACAGCAGTGTCGCTGATTTGTGGCTTGGGGATCTGGAGCAAAACCGTTTTCTCAGACGGTTCGTGCAAAGCAACAAATCGGTCCGCGGGATCCTCGTCTTCAGCTTCCGCTCCCGATGTTTGTATGCTGAGCAGATACTTCGGTGCTTGCCCTGGTGAGTGTCGGTACCAGGATACAGTATGATGACAATAACCTGAATATACACACTTTAAGGTAACGCGGCGTCCGGCATCGGCGAACTGCACACGCGGGTTCTGATGCACGCTGGATTTCCTTTCCAGATCTGCAGAAAGAGAGTGCACGGAAATTATTTTCTTGTGCAGAGGAGGCATGTCACAGTCACATCACTTAAAGACCTTCGAAGAAAATCGTCGCTTGGGATTATTTCTGCTTCAACAAACAGGAACAACGGTGCTGGATCGAAGGGCCGAATGGCCTACTCCTGCAACAATCTGTCTATGTTTTAGCGTTAAGCAAATGTTTGAGAGCCTGCTTTGCCTCCCCAGCGAGAGAGAATATAAATCAATTGTACGAGTTAGCGGCGGGAACGATCTGACGACAGGCCTATTCTTGGGGCAGCAGTGCATCCAGTCCTCAACCGTTGTCCGCTTGGACATTAGGAGCTTAAACATAGAAAATAGGTGCAGGAGTAGGCCATTCGGCCCTTTGAGCCTGCACCGCCATTCAATATGATCATGGCTAAAACCCGGAGTCCCACATACCGTTTGATCACAGGTGATGTTGGTTGTTGAACCTGCCTTGGAAACCGCACAGTTCTTCTACAATTTAAGGACAACGGGCAATTTAGTCTATAGGGATAATATGGGCCGAAATCCATTAATTATGACTGATTCTATTACTGAATTGCATGTTCATTTGACATTTTAGGTAGTTTTAGTAAACTTCTAAATTGCAGTCATTATCTTTGTAACAAACAGAAACTGTTGCGGAACAGTCAATTGTAACTTCCTCATTTACCAATTCTGAAGAAGGTTTGATGACTAGAAACGCTGACCGTTTCCTCTTTCCACAGATGACCTGCGAAGATGTTCCTGCAATTCCGTTTCAGATTTCCAGCATTTGCAGTTTTTATCCACAGAGGGTAGTGGAGGCCAAGTCACTGGATGGATTTAAGAGAGAGTTAGATAGAGCTCCAGGGGCTAGTGGAATCAAGGGTCATGGGTAGCTGCAACTGCGGAGGGCTTGGGGATGCCCTGACCACGAGGAACAGTGGAGGAAGAGACTGACTTTGGTGCCTTCCCACACAGTGGGAAACATTGATTCTGCTGTGTGGGGATGTTTTATGTTAAATTCTATAGTGTGTGTTCTTTATACTCTTTCTGGCTTAAACCCTCCCTTCACCACCTCCAGTTTAAATTCCAGTTGGTATATTTTGGAGGACCCAAGAACCAAGAACCAAGGGGAGAAGGCATGCACGGGTTATTGATTGGGGACGATCAGCCATGATCACAATGAATGGCGGTGCTGGCTCGAAGGTCCGAATGGCCTCCTCCTGCGCCTATTTTCTATGTGTCTATGTTTCTCCCCTTTCCCATCAGACAAGAGATACAGACGGTGCCGGCAACAGATGACCTCAGGAAGATTAGAATACATATTGGCCCATTGTTGGCTGGGGGGGTGCTAACGACGGGGATACAACGATATGAATAGTGTAACTAGTAGAACGACTAGGGGGGGGGGGGTGACAATGAAAGGGTGGGGGAAGGAATTCAGGAGTTACTTGAAAGTAGAAAAAAAATCAACGTTCATACCGCTGGGTTGTAAGCTGCCCAAACGATTTTTCGAGAGCATAATCACAACTTTTTACCGTAGACGTTCATACATATTTGAGCAATTTGTGGTCCAATTTAAACAAATAAATATGCAATTCTTGCAAAACGCCAACCTCTAGAATGCCTCTTCATTCACCTATATTTGCGTATTTTACAGTATCCTGAATACGTTGATTTTGGAATAGTGAAACTAAGCTTGCAAGGCGAATCTCCTGTCAGCGGTTTCCATAGCGGTCTCTTTGTCAAACTTACCAAAAGTAATGGTTTCTATGAACGTGTGATGAACTGCGAATGGGCGATGTTCGGGTGGACTTACCAGATGTCACAGTCACCTCCGTCCCGGTTCCATCCACATACTCGGCTTTCTCTCCCCAGGCAGACACACACTGCTTGCAATCAGCACAAAATCCTTGCAGCTCGGCCGACATTGGTTGAACGGTGTAGACCAGGAATCCCGGTCCCATTCTCTAGAGCAACGTCCTGTCTCGTGTCGGATGTAGGGACATTATATGCTTAGTTCCTGTTCAACAGCTGTTGTTCGATGTTGAATCCCCTTCGATGTCGAATCCCGCGCAAAGCAATCCTCCTTGCCAAACGCAACATTTGAACTGCAGCGTCCTTTAGCGTTATAGGAAGAAACAATTGGAGGGATAAACGCGAGGCATGGAATTTCCAAGTCAAGTTCATTAATTTCCTGTCAAGCAGTTGGGGTTTTTGTGAAGCAAAAGTGGCAGATTTGCCACAGTGTGTGCTCCAGTCCCTGTACTGAGCCTTGCAGTAATAGTTGGCGCTGTCTTCAATTCTCAAAAGCAGAATTTTGAGAGTAAATGGGTTTTCTGTCGCACTAGTGACCGCGACAAATCGCCCGCCGGATAACACCAACTCCCGGTTTGTGTCGGATTCGGCTTTCCTGAAGACAAGCCAGCGCTCCAATTTGTACCCGACGGCAGCGTCATCAGTGAAGCGACAGGTGATGCTAACAGACTGGCACTCCATCCGACTTATCGCAGGCGGGCTCTGTAGAACTTGCTGACTGAACGTACCTGCAAATTAAACGGAGAGACGGGATGGTTCAGAGGAACGTGCAGAACGATGCTTAAACCCTGAAACCGCTGTTTATTCCGGAAGAGATTCGAGTGGAATGATAACAAATGTAAAGGGCGCCAGCGTCTTTCAATTGAAACTCACCAGGCCAGGAGACATACAGAGACAAAGCTAAGAGGACACCCTTCGCTCGGTTGCCCGGAAACGATTGTTGATTTGTCAACATGTTTGGCAACTTTTGCTTCAGATAAAACCGGGATTCTCGCTCAAATCTGGTCAGAGGCAACTCAGGACATGGCGCCAATTAGCATGGTCTGGTGTTGAGTTGATAACTTGTGGATGTGTCCCTGTGCGTTGCGCGACTAAGCTTGTGTGTCTAATTCGGAGTCATTCTCTTTCGTTTCCGCTGCAATGTACGCCGTTTGGTCGGGATCCCGCCTCCGTAATTCTCAAGCGCAGTGGTGAGTGGGGCATTCGAGATGTGGCCTTGCCCACGGACACTGACACTCCCACTTCCCTGCAGGAGGAGTGAGTGGAGATTGGGGCATGGCCACGGTGGGGTGACACTTCCTGAAGCTTGATGACTGCTCCTCTCTTTAAGACATGGGCACGATAGTGTCAAAACCCCGCTCACAGATATCTTGTCGTGGTAGCATTGCATCCCGATTGATACTGATCTTAGAGCTAATCGGGACTTTAGTCCAGTCAGAATATACCTGACAGTGATCCGTAATTATTTAAAATATTTTCATTATGCCGCTTGTAAAATATATAGCCATAGCCTCACGCTAAAGGGACGTGTCTTAAGAAAGGAGATGAGGAGGAATTTATTTCGTCTGAGGGTGATGAATCTATGGAATTCATTGTCATAAATGTCTGTGGAGGCCGTCAATGGATATTTCTGACGTGGAGATAGACATATTCTTGATTAGGGCGGGTGTCAGGGGTTATGGGGAGAAAGCAATAGCATGTGGTTAAGAGAGAAAGACAGATCAGCCATGATTGAATCGGTCGATTGGCCTACTGTTCTTATACTTGGATGCACCGTTTATCGAGGGATCGGGCTGACATATGATATTTTGGGATATGGTATAAGTGTATATTTAACACGATATGCACGATATTTGTTTAAGACAATATGCAGGACATATCGTGTTATGTCCTGCTGTATATGTTGCAGAGTGTGGCCCGCGGCGAGAAACGCGTTGTACGTATCAGATTATTAAATGTAACTGACAATTGCCCAGTGCTACTGGCCGGCGCAGCAATCGATCAGTTTCATAAGAGAGCCAACAACCTGTGTTCACTTGGTTCTTGGTTTCTTGGTCCTCCAAAATATTCCAAATATAATTTAAACTGGAGGTGGTGGAGGGAGGACTTAAGCCAGAAAGGGTTATTGGGAAGAAAGAGCTACTTTTAAATGTAGTTGTTAAATTCACTCCTGACCTCCTTTGTCAACTGTATGGACCTTGCGCTTCATGTGGGACCGCGTGCGTTTCATTCGGAGACTCCGGTGTCCACCCACGTCAAGGAGCCGTGTGGCAGTTATGCCCCTGTCGCACTTAGGAAACCTGAACAGAAACATCTGGAGACTTTGCGCCCCACCCAAGGTTTCCGTGCGATTCCCGGATGTTTTTGTCAGTCTCCCTACCTGCTTCCACTACCTGTAACCTCCGGCAACCACCTGCAACCTCCGGGAACCGCACGGAAACCTTGGGTGGGGCGCAAAGTATCCAGAGGTTTCCGTTCAGGATTCCTAAGTGGGACAAGGGCATTAGTCTATTGGCCAATGTAAGTTGCTCCACGTGTGCAGGTGAGTGGCAGAAACTGAGGGGCGTGTGTGGAATACGCGAAGGCATACAGAGGATGGGAATGTACTGAGGCGGAAATAGAACGGTGTGCATGAGAGGTTGATGATCAAAAGAGGCTGGACGGGATAGACGGACCACTTTCGTGCTGTCTGATTAAATTACTAAATTGCTTCAATCTCCACAGCACAAGGTAAATGTAATATCTGCTGCATCATAAGCAAACCAGAAAATGAACAACGCATTGCGAAATTGTCAACCGTGTTCTCTTCCAGGAATAAATAAGGTTTGACCTGATTTACACGGAATTGGATCAATTTCTGATTGCTTTCAAGAATGGACTGGAAGGCTGTTCTGGTAGAAAGGGTAAGATATACGGAATCAACGCTTAGCACGAACTTAATTCCTACATAAGGAAGCGAAACAAGCAAGATGAAAATTATCTTTATTTCAAATAAAGACACGATGCTACATAAAATGTTCTTTGTTAAATTTTATATCTTTCCGGAAAATGTCGGCGTGTCTAAAAATGTTCGAATGTTATTGATCTGCCTGGACTTAAGGGATCAGGTGCGCAAATAAGTGATCGGCAAAATAACCTTGTATTTAATTGTTATGGAGGGAATGTATCGTCACCGCAGTGTACACAGGCGTTTATCCCGGTTAGTTGGTCAATCGGGTAACTATACTGCAAGCTTCTTTGCCAAATACTCCGACTAATCACAGATCTACAGAGTCGAACTTGGGGGCACTGCTACTGTTGGACCTACGGTATATCTTATCTGAATACAGTAATCAGTGAGGCAAAGCTTGGGGTGAACCACGTCGGGTTTAATATCGGTAACAAGAATGTTCTAAGAGAATGATAAAGATAGGCTTCAAGTCGCCAAAGATTTCAACACCGGCGCGCGCTCTTCAAAATAACAGTGACAAGAATTTCTCAATTAATTCAATGAATGATCTTACAACATACATATAACTAATGCCACTGATAATAATATTAAAACAATCGAGCTTTGTCAGGGGATGAAAGGTGATAAGGGTCAAGGTACGAGAAGGGGCGATATGTGGGCAAGGGCTTTGTCAAATGGCACGGAGGAGATGTTAAGAGAAAGGCATGGAATCCGAGATTGAGATGAAGATTTGAACGCCAAGACGCTCCTCTACTTTAACAAGCATATGTCACACTTCAAATTGATGCAAATTATTTCATTGGTTGTTCATCTCCAGTTTCAATGATGAAATCCACTCCTCGCTTCATCAAACATTTACCAGATCACAGTTTAGTCAAGGAGGAGAAGGCCATTTTGTTATTTTGAAGGGGTTTTTTCGCGTGTGGAAATCTTTTTTGACTTGGTGCCTATCTTTATTATTCTCCGCGAAAATGCGTTGTGTTCATTTACAAGCATTCATGGTGCGCTCCGAGACCGCAAAGCATTCGCGTGAATTATTTACCCTGCCCACCATTCCAACCCAACCAAATTAAATTCCGAACGGCCACGGTGGCGCAGCAGTGGAGTTGCTGCCTAACAGCACTTGGAGACACGGGATCGATCCCGTCTACGGGTGCTCTCTGTGCGGAGTTTGTAGGTTCTCGCCGTGACCTCGTTGGTCTTCTCCGAGATCCTGCTGACCCGATGTACTGCTCTCAGCTGCAATGAGCTACATTGCGTTCCCCAATCGAGCCGAATGTCGCCAATGTAGGGACCACACAGATGACGAAGATGATGTTGATCGGCGTCGCCAATAAACGATACATTTTCAATTTCGTTATCATTTATAATCGCACTAGTGTTTCTGTTTCTGCGATGACGTTGGCAATAAAGGACTCGATGTACTGCGCTCAGATGCAATTAGCAACATTGCATTCCCCACTCGAGCCGAATATCGCCAATGTACGGAACACACAGATGAAGAAGATGATGTTTATCCTCGTCGCCAAAAAGCGATACATTTTCAATCTCGGTATCATTCATAATCGCACTAATGTTTCTTTTTGATTGCCACGTTGTTGCGCCCCCCCCCCCCCCCACCCCCCACCCCCAGCTAACAATGATATTAGACATTTCCGTTTTGATCTATCGTTTTCACACCTTACCGCTCCATATCTCTAGTCTCCCTCTCCCCTGAATTTCATTCTCGACCTGAAACGTCACCCATCTTCTCTCCGGATATGCCTCCTGTCCCACCTGAATTTTGTGTCTATCTTCGGCAGGGTACTGCAAGATTTAACTTCATCAAGAAGAGTAAAGGCCGGGCCGGTGCACATCGTCCCCATTGTGGACATTGGGATTTGATTCTGGAATTGATGCGCTACAATGTGGAAAACTTTATTCTGCACTCTGTATCTTCTCCTTTGCTCTATCTATTGCACGTCGTTTTGAATGGGTTGTATTTATGGATCGTTATCTGATCTGCCAGCTAGTATGTAAAGCATAGTTCATCACTGTATCTCTGACCATTATAAATCTAACCCCGATCCATGTGTTTTCCCGGCACCAGACATGGCGATTCTGTTCACACAGATGCCGCCCTCAGCACGGATCACAGAAAGGGCTCCAACTGCGCCGATGATACCGCAAGCCGCCCTCGAGAGAAACTGAGTGAGTTAGGAAGAATTCTCAGGCGGCGGAAAACCACAAATAGCAAGCGCGGTGCAGACGTATCTCGCTGCAGCAGGCAAAGCAGAAGCTGATGTTCTTCTAGGAAGGTTTCACTGGTTTCCATCACTATGAGGCTCAGGGCGCAGTAATAAATTGCAGTGTCGCTCAGCTCCAGGGGTAGATATGTATTGCATAGTTCCCTTGCATACAGAGGTGAATCGAACATTGCCGCGGCTTATAGGTCGGAAGGAACTGCAGATGCTGACTTAAACCGAAGTTAGACACGAAAAGCTGGAGTAACTCAGCGGGTCAGCCAGCCTCTCCCGGCAAAAGGAATGGGTGACCTGAAGAAGGGTCTCGACATGAAACATTACCTGTACCAATTCATTTTCTCCATGGCATATGGATGACGATTTGATAGTACAAGGCTTTCCATTTACATGTAGGGAAAGATTAGACCGGTTCGCATTCACAATGATGGACGACGTTCCGTCGGAGTAAGTAGCCGGATTAACTACTGCGACTTTACCTATCAGGCATGCTCCCCACACAATCCAAATGGCAAATACGCGCATTTTCCCTGTAAAAACCTCTTTGTGAATGTCTCTCCTCGACCTGGTGCTGTGCGGCTTTCGGATGTTCTCGCCTCTCCTGCTGGTGCTGGTGGCGCTGTGGTAACGGTGGGCGGGAAGCGACTGACTTCCGTCTACCTCAACTTCCTCCCCAGTTGGGACTCGGTCAGCGTTCTTTCAGGTTAGGCATGTAGTGACTGGGTGGGGGAAGGAAACGTCTTCATCGCTGTAACAGTAAAACTCTGCTCGGCTTTTGTGAGGAACTCTAAGGTATCATAATGTAAAGGAACTATGAGGATCGGGTCAATGCGGGATTTATAGGCTACGTTGATGGGCTGGCTAAATGTACTTTCTGTTTAAATTTAATTCCGAGTTACAAATGCTCCCCATTCCCACAACGAACAGCAAGAAACGGATTCGATCCGCGATAGATGCAAGAAAGGATGCGAGTCCAACTTTAGAGTATTGCGTTCCGTTTTCCCCACTTGTCATATGAAAGATGTTGTCCAGCAGGAAAGAGTGCAGAGAAAACTTGCGATGATGTTGCCAGCACCCAAGGGACTGAGTTTGATTCGTGCAGTTCAGAGATACAGCGCGGAAACTGGCCCTTCGGCCCGGCCTACCAGTGATCCCCGCACATCAACAAAACGCAACACACGCTAGGGACAATTTTACATTGATCAAGTGCAGTCAAGTCAATTTTATATCCATAGCACATTTAAAAACAACTCTCGTTGTGCAAAGTGCTTTACATCAGTGCAGGTATTAAACGTGCTACAAACAGTTGTACATAAATCAACAATGCATACATAAGTACATACATGCAGCGCTCCCTCGGGGGACCTCAAGAAAGGCTTAAGAGTAGAAATAAGTTTTAAGTCTAGACTTAAAAGAGTTGATGGAGGGGACTGTTCTGATGGGAAGAGGGATGCTGTTCCATAGTCTGGGTATTTATAACAAGCCAATTAACCTACAAACATGTACGTCTTTGGATTGTGGGCGAAAACCCAAGATCTCGAAGAAAACCCACGCAAGTCACGGGGAGAGCGTACAAACTGTACATACAAGCACCCGTAGTCAGGATACCCGTGTCTCTGGCGCAGTAAGGAAGTAGCTATACCGTTACGTCACCGTGCCGCCGTGCCACTGAGCTACATGGTGAGGATGAGTTGGCTAGGACTATTCCATGATGCGCAGGGGGGTGCAGGGTGTCCAAAATCGTGAGAGGAGTAGATCGGGTAAACGCACAGAGTCACTTGCCCCGTATAGGGGAATAGAGAACCAGAGGATACTGTTTGATGGTGTGTGTGTGTGTGGCGGGGCTTTAATATGAACCATTGTCTGTACACAGTTTGTACGCTCTCCCCGCGCCTTGCGTGTGTTTTCTCCGAGATCTTGGGTTTGCACACACACTCCAAAGGCGTCCATTTTTGTAGGTTAATTGGCTTGTTAGCAATGTAAAATTGTCCCTAGTGTGTGTTGGGTATTGTTGATGTTCGGGTATCACTGGTAGGTGCGGCCGCCATTGGCCGAAGGGCCCGTTTCTGCGCTCTAACTCTGAACTACACTAAACAAAACTCAGTCCCTTGGGTGCTGGCAACATCATCCCAAGTATTCTCTGCACCCTTTCCTGCTTGACAACATGTTTCATATGACAAGTGCCCAAAACGGAACGCAATACTCTAAAGGTGGCCTCGCATCCTAACTTGCATCTATCTCGCATCGAATCCGTTCCTTGCGGTTCGATGTGGGAATGTGGCTCATTTCTAACTTCAACGTAACCTATAAATCCCGCATTGACCCGCTCCTCATAGTTGCTTTACATTATGATACCTTAGAGTTCCTCACAAAAGCCGAGCCGAGTTTACCCTGTTACAGCGGTGAAGACGTTTCCTTCCCCACTCCGTCACTACATGCCTAAACTGAAAGAGCGCTGACCGAGTCCCAACTGGGGAGGAAGATGAGGTAGGCGGAAGTCGCTCACTTCCCGCCACCGTTACCACAGCGCCACCAGCACCAGCAGGAGAGGCGAGAACATCCGAAATCCGCACAACACCAGGTCGAGGAGGGAAGTTCACAAAGGGTTTTTCACAGGGAAAATGCGCGTATTTGCCATTTGGATTGTGTGGGGAGCATGTCTGATAGGTAAAGTCGCAGCAGTTAATCTGGCTACTTACTGCGACGGAACGCCGACCATCATTGTGAATGCGAACCGGTCTAATCTTTCCCTACGTGTAAATGGAAAGCCGGGTACTATCTAATCGCCATCCATATGCCATGGAGAAAATGAATTGACATAGGTAATGTTTCGTGCCGAGACCCTTCTTCAGGTCACCTATTCCTTTTGTCAAGAGAGGCAGGTTGTCTCGCTGAGTTACTCCAGCTTTTCGTGTCTAACTTCGGTTTAAGTCAGCATCTACAGTGCCTTCCTACCTATAAGACGCGGCAATGCTCGATTCACCTCGATATGCAAGGGAACTATGCGAAGCATATCAACCCCAGTGTCGACATTGGCCTTTGTCTCTGGAACTGATTCGCTACAATAATTATAAATTTATTCCGCACTCTCTATCTTCCCTTTATCTCTCTATTTGATTTGATTGTATTTAAGTATATTATCAGTTGATGCATGCATAACAATCCTAAACATAACCCATATATTTTTTTCAGATCCCAATTATGCAGATACCGTCACACAATCGCTGCCGTCAGCACAGAAGGTAGAAGGAGAATCGATGACTTTCAGCTGCACCTATAATGCCGCAGCAACGTACTACTACTTATTTTGGTACTGGCATCATTAAGATTCAAGGCCCGAGTTCATACTGAGGAAATATTCAAGTGGAGGCGAGGTGAAAGCCGATTTTGCAGGCGATCGCTTCTCTGCCCAGCTCCAGACCGATAGAAAATTAGTCAGTTTCACACTTTCGGGGCTGGAGCTGAGCGACGCTGCAGTTTATTACTGCGCCCTGAGCCTCACAGTGATGGAAACCAGCGAAACCTTCCAACGAAAACATCAGCTTCTGCTTTGCCTGCTGCAGCGAGATACGTCTGCACCGCGCTTGTTCGTTGTGGTTTCCCGCCGCCTGAGAATTCTTCCCAACTCACTCAGTTTCTCTCGAGGGCGGCTTGCGGTATCAGCGGCGCAGCTATAACCCACTGACTCCCTTTCTGTGCTCCGTGCTGACGGCGGCATCTGTTTGAACAGAATCGCCATGTCTGGTGTCTGGAAAACACATGGATTGGGTTTAGATTTATAATGGTCAGAGATACAGTGATGAACTATGCTTTGCATACTAGCTGGCAGAGCAGATAACGATCCATTAATACAACCCATTCAAACCGAAGTGCAATAGATAGAGCAAAGAGAAAGATACAGAGTGCAGAATAAACTTCTCCACATTGTAGCGCATCAATTCCAGGATCAAATCCCAATGTCCACAATGGGGTCGATGTCCACCGGCCTGTACTCTACTTCATGGAGTTAAATCTTGCCGAAGATAGACACAGAATGCAGGTGCAATAGCGGGAAAAGAGACAAATCCGGAGAAAAGATGGGTGACGTTTCGGGTCGAGACTGGGAGTCAGAGGGGAGGCAGACTAGCGATATAGAAGTGTAAGGTGTGGAAAAGATAGATCAAAGCGGACGGTGATCTAGGAAATATCGAATATGATTGTTAGCTGGGGGGAGGGAAGGTAACAACGCGGCATTCAAAAATAAACATTAGTGCGATTATGAATGATACCGAGATTGAAAATGTATCGCTTATTGGCGACGAGGATAACATCATCTTCTTCATCTGTGTATCCCTGCATTGGCGATATTCGGCATCCCTCTTCCCATCAGAACGGCCCCCTCCATCAACTCTTTTATGTCTAGACTTAAAACTTATTTCCACTCTCAAGCCTTTCATGAGGTCCTCTGAGGGAGCGCTGTATGTATATACTCATGTATGCATTGTTGATCTATGTGCAACTGTTTGTAGCACGTTTAGTACTTGCACTAATGTAAAGCACATTGCACACCGAGAGTTGTTTTTAAATGTGCTATAGAAATAAAATTGACTAGACTTGACTTGATCAATGTAAAATTGTCCTTGGTGGCAATAGGGTATAGTTCATTTGCGGGGATCACTGGTAGGTGCGGACTCGGTGGGCCGAAGGGCCATATTTCCCGCTCTATCTCTGAACTACACGAATCAAACTCAGTCACTTGGGTGCAGGCAACATCATCGCAAGTTTTCTCTGCACCTTTTCATGCTGGACAACATCTTTCATATGACAAGTGCGAAAAACAGAACGCAATATTATAAAGGTGGCCTCGCATCCTAACGTGCATCAATCTCGCATCGAATCCGTTCCTTGCGGTTCGAGGTGGGAATGGAAGTCATTTCTAACTCGGAATTAAATTTAAACAGAAAGTAAATTTCGCCAGGCCATCAACGTCACCTATAAATCCCACATTGACCCGCTCCTCAAAGTTCCTTTACATTATGATACCTTAGAGTTCCTCACAAATGCCGAGCGGAGTTTCCCCTGTTACAGCGGTCAGGACGTTTCCTTCCCCACCCAGTCACTACATGCCTAACCTGAAAGAACGTTGACCGGGTCCCAACTGGGGAGGAAGTTGAGGTAGGCGGAAGTCAGTCACTTCCCGCCCACCGTTACCACTGCGCCACCAGCACCAGCAGGAGAGGCGAGAACATCCGAAAGCTGCAAAGCACCAGGTCGAGGGGAAACATTCACAAAGGGTTTTCACAGGGAAATGCGCGTATTTGCCATTTGGATTGTGTGGGGAGCATGCCCGATGGGTAAAGTCGCAGCTGTTATTCCGGCTACTTGCTCCGACGGAACGTCGACCATCATTGTGAATGCGAACCGGTCTATTCTTTCCCTACATGTAAATGGAAAGCCGGGTACTATCTAATCGCCATCCATATGCCATGGAGAAAATGAATTGGTATAGGTAATATTTCGGGTCGAGACCCTTCTTCAGGTCACATATTCCTTTTGTCAAGAGAGGCTGGCTGTCCCGCAGAGTTACTCGAGTTGTTTGTGTCTTACTTCGGTTTAAGTCAGCATCTGTAGTTCCTTCCTACCTATATGCCGCGGCAATGTTCAATGTACACACTCTAGGGACAATTTTACATTGATCAAGTCAAATCATATCAATTTTATTTCTATAGCACATTTAAAAACAACTCTCGTTGTGCAAAGTGCTTTACATTAGTGCAGGTACTAAACGTGCTACAAACAGTTGTACATAGATCAACAATACATACATGAGTACATACATACAGCGCTCCCTCAGAGGACCTCAAGAAAGGCTTGAGAGTAGAAATAAGTTTTAAGTCTAGACTTAAAAGAGTTGATGGAGGGGGCTGTTCTGATGGGAAGAGGGATGCTGTTCCATAGTCTAGGTATTTATAACAAGCCAATTAACCTATGAACCTATGAACATCGATTGTTGGCGAAAACCCAAGATCTCGGAGAAAACCCACGCAAGTCACGGGGAGAGCGTACAAACTGTACATACAAGCACCCGTAGTCAGGATACCCGGGTCTCTGGCGCAGTAAGGAAGTAGCTATAACGTTACGTCACCGTGCCGCGGTGCCATTGAGCTACATGGTGAGGATGAGTTGGCTAGGACTATTCCGCGAAGCGCAGGGGGGTGAAGGGTGTCCAAAATCATGAGAGGAGTAGATCGGGTAAACGCACACTTGCCCCGTATAGGGGAATAGAGAACCAGTGGAAACAGTTTGATGGTGTATGTGTGTGTGGTGGGGCTTTAATATGAACCATTGTCTGTACACAGTTTGTACGCTCTCCCCGCGCCTTGCGTGGATTTTCTCCGAGATCTGGGGTTTCCGCCCACACTCCAAAGGCGTCCATGTTTGTAGGTTAATTGGCTTGTTATCAATGTAAAATTGTCCCTTGCGTGTTGGGTATTGTTGATGTGCGGGGATCACAGGTAGGTGCGGCCGCCATTGGCCGAACGGCCCGTTTCCGCGCACTATCTCTGAACTACATTAAACAAAACTCAGTCCCTTGGGTGCTGGCAATATCATCCCAAGTATTCTCTGCACCCTTTCCTGCTTGACAACATGTTTCATATGATAAGTGCCCTAAACGGAACGTAATACTCTAAAGGTCGCCTCGCATCCTAACTTGCATCTATCTCGAATCGAATCCGTTCCTTGCGGTTTGATGTGGGAATGGGGATAATTTCTGTAGTGCATTTTGGGTACTTGGAACTGACTAAAAAGAACTCTCAGATACAGGAGTAAACTAACAAGCTTCTTTATTGCAGGACGCCACCTTGAGTCTCCACTAGCGCATGCGTCCCCTTACACAAGACATAACATATGCTAATTATATTACATACATCACACTGCTCCCCCTTTAACTTGGAGGCAGGTAACACCATTTACATTATATACATTACACTGCTCCCCCTTTAACTTGGAGGCAAATAACACCATTTCTGGTACATTAAATATAATTGATTAACACACAGTTACAAAATTATATTATTTCAGTCATCTTACATTACATCCTCATAATTGTAAACTGTATCTAAACTTAGCACTTATAATGGTTCATTCCACTCATCTTCCTTAAACGAGATACATTACCCCTTGGTACATGTGTTATCCTTTTCCGTTCCCTTCTGTGCGAATTGCACACTCTTTCTAATCACTCTAGCTCTACCTGTATCTCTGCCTCTTCCCTTTTTAAATATCCTAATCTAATTTGCAGATTTCTTCCTGTTCTTGATATTCTGCTAAAGTTAACATTTCCTCTGTTTCTGTTCCTTATTTGTAGGTGGGATCTGACACATGACTGCAGGTTTTCGTTTTTCAGTCGCTCTCTGTCGCTCAATTTCCTGGCGTTACGTATTTATCTGCTCTTGTTGTATAGGGACATTCTGCAATGCATAAACATTTGTCCATTGCTCAGTGAAGGAAGCTCCATGCTGTACTATACTGAAGTGTCCTAATCGCAATCGGTGCTGCATACTTTTGTCTCGACCGACAAGCCTCTCTTTTTTAGACTTTTCTGTTAACAGCTTTTTGCTCATTGTCACACATTTATTTAACCGTTCTTTGCAACGTTTAAGCCTTTTCTGCTGTTCGTCTATTTGTCTTCTTAAATCACCTTTCTGGTTATTCATCAAGAAGTAGGATCTATATTGTCCTTGCAATACAGCAGTGGCTTTGATTTGCGCTCTGTATATTTCTCTTACTATATAAGCACGGTAGTGATACTGCACTACAACTGCTGTATAAATCGGTTTGAGGAAGTCTTTCCTATATCGTTTAAGCCTTTTGTATCGTTTCAGTCTTTTCTGTTGTGCATCTATTTGTCTCCTTAGGTCTTTCCTATACCAACTCATACGGAGTACTGACTGCACTTTTACAGTAACTCTCTTTTGCTTAACCCACTGCCTAACCACCATATTCTTGTAGGCAGTTTGAATGGTAATAGGTGCATCCCTCATTGACTGATATTGCGCAAACTGGGAATGCCCTATGTTGCATGCTTTGTACCATCTCTGGATCGAAATGACTGCTTCTCGCATAGCTCTGTACCGTACCCTTAATCTGTAACCACGGTATGCAGCTTGCAGAGTGACTACAGCCGTCTTTTACATCAAGAAATGCTTTCTTGTATTTCACATTCTTATGAATGACTTAATACAGCGTGCTGCCTTGGTTTTCTCTACCAATACTC
Organism: Amblyraja radiata; assembly: GCF_010909765.2. Taxonomy (NCBI): domain Eukaryota; kingdom Metazoa; phylum Chordata; class Chondrichthyes; order Rajiformes; family Rajidae; genus Amblyraja; species Amblyraja radiata. Next base: position 58,713,179 of record NC_045970.1, on the reverse strand, counting down.
TGGCTTTGATCCCGCGGTATAAGGCCTGAATACACACCACTGCTTCTCTCAAACTCTTATACTGTCTCACTTGGACATCTCTTATCTGGCATGCTCTGTATCGTTGCTGTACAGCAATGGCAGACCAGCGTAGTTTCTTAAAATACTGACGCTGTTTATATATCTGATAATAAGTCTGTATGACCTTGACAGATTTATGCATGCCCCGCAGTTGCCTTCGAACACGCATTCCACGGTAGACTGCCTGAAGCAGTACAACGCTTCTGCGTACCTTCATGTAACTTTTCCGATCACTTTCCATTTGAAGGTGTGCCCTATAATGGGTTTGTACTATTATAGCTGCCAATCTCATTGCCTTGTATTGACGGTATACTCTGTGACTTCTAAATGCGGCTTGTATTATCGTTGCTGCCTTCTGTTTGTTCCGGATTTCTCTCCGTACCTTCATACCCCTGAATGCAGCTTGAATAGCAAGGGTTGCCCTTTGGATGGCAATTTCTCTTTGCCTTTGACTTCTGCTACTTTGCATTTGCCTTTTGTCCCTTAGCACTTGACTTGTGTCCCTTTGCACTTGACTTGTGTCCCTTTGCACTTGACTTGCGTCCCTTTGCACTTGACTTGTGTCCCTTTGCACTTGACTTGCGTCCCTTTGCACTTGACCTTTGTCCCTTTGCACTTGACCTTTGTCCTTTTGCACTTGGCCTTTGTCCTTTTGCACTTGGCCTTTGTCCTTTTGCACTTGACCTTTGTCCTTTTGCACTTGACCTTTGTCCTTTTGCACTTGACATTTGTCCTTTTGCACTTGACATTTGTCCTTTTGCACTTGACCTTTGTCCTTTTGCACTTGACCTTGGTCCTTTGAGGGACTCTCTGTCCTCTTTAGTTCAAGCTCCTTGCCTCTGGATGCCCTTGGAGGTTTTGGCGAGAAATGAGCCATTAATGCCTCCATACACTCCTCATACATTTTATCAGTGGGCTTTGCTGACAGCAGTAACATACGTAAGGTTTGATAACCCTCTCTTCCTAAGCCAAATATTAACCGTGCTCGCTTCTTCTCCTCTGCAGCGATATCATTGGAAATGAAACAAGCCTCCAAGACTTTGGTCCATTTCTCAAAATTACACACATAATCTAACTGGGGCACGTTTCCTGCAATTTGAAAAGCCATGCCACCTGTTGCTATTCAGGTGCACTATCTTCTGTTCTCTCACTATGTATTCTGCGCTAGACTTAATCCTTCTACACACTAAGAAGTGATCCAGCCCACTGACTATTACTAACTCTTATATTAATAGATTTATACTATTAACCAACATTTCATGTTAATAGACATTTAGAACATTTTAACTATATTCCTGCTATGCACACAGATTTACTATTAATAACAGTGACCAATGCATTACATCCAAACAGTCCCGCTTTTACTGTGAAGGAATAGTGAACAATGCATTACATTCAACAGTCCCGCTTTTACTTTGAAGGATTTCACTGGTCCAGCATGTCGGCCTTCTCGACCTCTAGAACTGTCCCCACCGGTACTTTTGCTGCTGCCCTCGACAGACCTCCACTTTTGCTGCTTTTGCTGCCTCTTCCGGGCTTCACGGTTACTTTTGCTGCCGCTGGCTCGCTACCAAGTCGACTACCGCTGCTCTGCTGACTTGCCTGCCCGCTGTCTCCACATCCCTCCCGGCTGCTACTGGACACGCTGCTCGGCACGTCGCTGGCTCCGTGGACACCCTGCGGAAGGTGTGTCGCTGCTAGTTACTGCTGATAGTCCTCGCTGTTCCAAGCATCAGGACTGTGCTCCGCCGTCGGGGGCTGGCTAAGCGCTGTGTCCCGCTTCTCTCGCGCGGACCCGCTTCTCCCACGCCCCGCTTTCTCTCGCGACCGGGCTTTCTCCACTTTATGCTCACGACCGGGCTGACTCTACTCCCGACCGGGCTGAAGTGCTTGAGCGCTGTGTCCTGCCTCTCTCGCGAGGACCCACTCTCTGCTCGGGTCCGGACTTCCTCTCACGTGCGGGCTTTCCCCCTCGGCCGGTCCGCTTCTCTTGCGCGGCCGGACCCTCTTTTCTGCTCACGGTCGGGCTGACTCTGCTCGCGACCGGGCTTTCTCTGCTCACGGCCGTCTCTTGCGACCGGGCTTTCTCTCACGGCCGGACCGCTTCTCTCGCGGCCAGTTTTTTTTTACTCTGCTGGTACCGCTTCTCACGCGGCCGGCTTTCTCCCTCGACTGGGCTGACTCTTCTCCCAGCCTGGCTGTGGGCTACACAGCCCTGGAAAACGTCCGAAGTCGGTGGCGGCTACTGGCCCTCTTCTTCCCCTTTGCCTTGGCTGCACAGCCCTGGGAAATGTTCCAGGTAAGTTGACACCGTCGCTGTCCTGCTGGTTAGGCTTCCAGCTTTCGGCTGCTTTCTTCGGTGACACTTACTTACTGCCCCACTTGTTTTCCTTGCTTCCTGTTCCGACCTTTCTTTTCTTTGGCGCCAATTCAAAACCATTTGGGGCCAAATATTTTGGCTTGGTGCCGTTCCACTTTGTTTCCAAACACAACCTTTTTTTTCTGACAGTCCTTCTTCTTTCCTTTTCTGTTCTTTTATCCTCGTCGTGCTGTTGTTGTGTGTTTGTTGTAACAATTCACCTACAACTTATACAAAGACTATTCAGCTTGAGGAATTCGACAAAAAAAAACACTCAATCTAAAATGAGTAACAATCCGAGGGACGACATCTTGCCACGTAGACACAACATAGAGATAGCCTGACAAAACTCGCCGACTTGTACAGCTGATGTTATAAATGCAGTCCCCGGCATAGAGGGATCTGCAGGCCTCTCTTGTCCAGCTCGCAAACATCTGCGACAAAACTCCGTATCTATAGTTTAAACTGTTAAACAATCCTGTGTGTTGCAAAACAGTCCTGTGAGTGAGTTCACAAACTCTATCCCATCCTCGTCGCCAATTGTAGTGTATTTTGGGTATTTGGAACTGACTCAAAAAAACTCTCAGAGACAGGAGTAAACTAACAAGCTTCTTTATTGCAGGACGCCACCTTGAGTCTCCCCTAGCGCATGCGTCCCCTCACACAAGACATAACATATGCTAATTATATTACATACATCACAATTTCTAACTCGGAGATACATTTAAATGGAAGGTACATTTCGCCAGGCCATCATCGTAACCTATCAAACCATCATTGACCCGCTCCGCATAGTTCCTTTACATTATGATACCTTAGTGTTCCTCACAAAAGCAGAGCCGAGTTTCCCCTGTTACAGCGTTGAATACGTTACCTCCCCTAACTCAGTCACTACATGCCTAACCTGAAAGAACGCTGACCGAGTCCCAACTGGGGAGGAAGTTGAGGTAGGCGGAAGTCATTCACTTCCCGCCCACCGTTACCACTGCGCCACCAGAACCAAAAGTAGAGGCGAGAACATCCGAAAGCCGCACAGCACCAGATCGAGGAGGGAAGTTCACAAAGGGGTTTTCACATGGGGAAATGCGCGTATTTGCCATTTGGATTGTGTGGGGAGCATGCCTGATAGGTAAAGTCGCAACAGTTAATCCGGCTACTTGCTCCGACGGAACGTCGACCATCATTGTGAATGCGAACCGGGCTAATCTTTCCCTACATGTAAATGGAAAGCCGGGTAATATCTAATCGCCATCCATATGGCATGGAGAAAATGAATTGGTATAGGTAATGTTTCGTGTCGAGACCCTTCTTCAGGTCACCTATTCCTTTTGTCAAGAGAGGCAGGTTGTCCCGCTGAGTTACTCCAGCTATTCGTGTCTAACTTCGGTTTAAGTCAGCATCTGCAGTTCCTTCCTACCTATTAGACGTGGCAATGCTCGATTCACCTCGATATGCAAGGGAACTATGCGATGCATATCCACCCCAGGGTCGATATTGGCCTTTGTCTCCGGAACTGATTCGCTGCAATAATAATAACTTTATTCTGCACTCTCTATTTTCCCTTTATCTATCTCTTGAACGTGCGTGTGATTTGATTGTATTGAAGTATATTATCAGTTGATGTGTTTGGGTGACATGTAATACAAAGGTCTTTCGCGTATTTCGGTGCACGCATGACAAACCTAAACCATATCCATATATTATTCAGATCCCAATCATGGAGATACCGTCACACAATCGCTGCCGTCAGCACAGAAGGTAGAAGGAGAGTCGATGACTTTCAGCTGCACCTATGATACCGTAGCAACGAGCTACTTCTTATTTTGGTACCGGCATCACCAGGACTCAAGGACCGAGTTCATACTGTATAAACGCTCAAGTGGAACCGAGAAGAAAGCCGATTTTGCAGGCAATCGCTTCTCTGCCCAGCTCCAGACCGATAGAAAATTAGTCAGTTTAACCCTTTCGGGGCTGGAGCTGAGCGACTCTGCAGTTTATTACTGCGCCCTGAGCCTCACAGTGATGGAAACCAGTGAAACCTTCCTACAAAAATATCAGCTTCTGCTTTGCCTGCTGCAGCTTGATACGTCTGCACCGCGCTTGCTGGTTGTGGTTTCCCGCCGCCCGAGAATTCTTCCCAACTCACTCAGTTTCTCTCGAGGGCGGCTTGCGGTGTCATCGGTGCTGCTGAAACCCACCGACTCACTTTCTGTCCTCCGTGCTGAGAGCGGCATCTGTGTGAGCAGAATCGCCATGTCTGGTGTCTGGAAAACACATGGATTGGGTTTAGATTTATAATGGTCAGAGATACAGTGATGAACTACGCTTTGCATTCCATTTATTGTACATTTTCTGGCAGACGCCGCTGAGATCCCCAACACAAAATTTTAGATTTGCTGCACATTCTAGCATCTCTAGTCATTTGTGACTTGTTTTCACGAATGGACTGGGAGGCTGTTCTGGTAGAATGGGTGAGATATACGGAATAAACGCTTAGCACGAACCTAATTCCTACCATAGGAAGCGAAACAAGCACGATGTAAATTATCTTTATTTCAAATAAAGACACGTTGCTACAAATAAATGTGTTCGTTAAATTGGATATCTTTCTTGAAAATGTTGTCGTGTCTTAAAATGTGCGAATGTTATTGAACTGCCTGAACTCAGCTGCGAAAATAAGTGATCGGCAGAATAGCCTTGTATTTAATTGTTATAGAGGGAATGTATCGTCATCGCAGTGTACACAGGCGTGTGTCCCGGTTAGTTGGTCAATCGGGTAACTATACTGCAAGCTTCTTTGCCAAATACTCCGACTAATCACAGATCGACAGAGTCGAACCTGGGGGCACTGCTACGGTTGGACCTACGGTATATTGTATCTGAATACAGTAATCAGTGAGGCAAAGCTTGGGTGAACCACATCGGGTTGAATATCGGTAACAATAATTTTCTAAGAGAATGATAAAGATAGGCTTCAAGTCGCCAAAAACGTCCACACCGGCGCGCGCTCTTCAAAATAACAGTGACAAGAATTTCTCAATTAATTCAATGAATTATCTTACAACATACATACAACTAATGCCACTGATAATAATATTGAAGCAATCGAGCTTTGTCAGGGGATGAAAGGAGATAAGGGTCAAGGCACGAGTAGGGGCGATATGTGGACAAGGCCTTTGTAAAATGGAACAGAGGAGATGTTGAGAGAAAGGCATTGAATCCGAGATTGAGATGAAGATGTGAACGCCACGACGTTCCTCTACGTTAACAACCATATGTCACATTGAAAATTGCTGCAAATTATTTCATTGGTTGTTCATCTCCAGTTTCAATGAAGAGATCCACCCCTCGCTTCATCAAACATTTACCAGATCACAGTTTATTCAATGAGGAGACGGCTATTTTGTTGTTTTGAAGGGTTATTTTTAGCGTGTGGAAATCTTTTTTGACTTGGTGCCTATGTTTATTATTCTCAGCGAAAATGCGTTGTATTCATTTACTAGCATTCATGGTGCGCTCCGATACCGCAAAGCAATCGCGTGAATTATTTATCCTGCCCACCATTCCAACCCAACCAAATTAAATCCCGAACGGCCACGGTGACGCAGCAGTAGATTTGCTGCCTAACAGAACTTGGAGACACGGGATCGATCCCGTCTACGGGTGCTCTCTGTGCGGAGTTTGTAGGTTCTCGCCGTGACCTCGTGGGTCTTCTCCGAGATCCTGCTGACTCGATGTACTGCTCTCAACTGCAATGAGCTACATTGCGTTCCCCAATCGAGCCGAATGTCGCCAATGTAGGAACCACACAGATGACGAAGATGATGTTGATCGGCGTCGCCAATAAACGATACATTTTCAATTTCGTTATCATTTATAATCGCACTAGTGTTTCTGTTTCTGCGATGACGTTGGCAATAAAGGACTCGATGTACTGCGCTCAGATGCAATTAGCAACATTGCATTCCCCACTCGAGCCGAATATCGCCAATGTACGGAAGACACAGATGAAGAAGATGATGTTTATCCTCGTCGCCAAAAAGCGATACATTTTCAATCTCGGTTTCATTCATTATCGCTCTAAAGTTTCTGTTTGAATGCCACGTTGTTGCCTCCAATGATATTCGAATTTTCCTGAATCACAGTCCGCTTTAATCTATCGTTTTCACACCATACCCTCCCATATCTCTAGTCTCCCTCTCCCCTGAATCTCAGTCTCGACCCGAAACGTCACCCATGTTCTCTCCGGATATGCCTCCTGTCCCACCTGCATTTTGTGTCTATCTTCGGCAGGGTACTACAGGATTTAACTCCATAAAGTAGAGCACAGGCCGGAGCACATCGCCCCCATTGGGGACATTGGGATTTGATTCTGGAATTGATGCGCTACAATGTGGAGAACTTTATTCTGAACTCTTTATCTTTCCCTTTGCTCTATCTATTGCACTTCAGTTTGAATGGGTTGTATTTATAGATCGTTATCTGGTCTGTCAGCGAGCATGTAATAATAAAAATAATAATACATTTTATTTATGGGCGCATTTCAAGAGTCTCAAGGACACCTTACAAAAATTTAGTAGGTAGAGGAAAAACATGTAAGGGGTATGAAATAAATAGTAGAGACATGACTAGTACACAAAGTAAAGACAGAATACAAATTCAAACACAATATGAGGCAATTAATGCACAGATGAAAAGGGAGGGGGACGTGGGGCTAAGGATAGGCAGAGGTGAAGAGATGGGTCTTGAGGCGGGTCTAGAAGATGGTGTGGGACACGGAATTGCGGATCAGTTGGGGGAGGGAGTTCCAGAGCCTGGCAGCTGCCCTGGAGAAGGCTCTGTTCGCAAAACTGTGGAGGTTGGACTTGTGGATGGAGAGGAGACCGGCTGATGTGGATCTGAGGGACCGTGGGGGTTGGTAGGGGGAGAGGAGGTCAGTGAGATATGGGGGGGCCAGATGGTGGAGGGCTTTGTAGGTGAGGATCAGGATGTTGTAGGTGATCCGGTGGGAGATGGGAAGCCAGTGAAGTTGTTTGAGGACTGGAGTGATGTGATGCCAGGATTTGGTGTGGGTGATGAGTCGGGCGGCTGCGTTCTGGACCAGTTGGAGTCGGTTGATGTAGGTGGAGCTGATGCCAAGGAGAAGGGAGTTGCAATAGTCCAGTCGGGAGGAGATGTAGGCATGGATGAGTCTTTCAGCAGCGGGAGGTTGTTGCCCCCCCCCCCCCCCCATCCTCCCCCCCCCCCCCCCCCCCCCCAGCTACAATGATATTAGACATTTCCTGGACCAGCGTCCGTTTTAATCTATCGTTTTCACACCTTACCCTTCCATATCTCTAGGCTCCCTCACCCCTGAATCGCAGTCTCGACCCGAAACGTCACCCATCTTCTCTCCGGATATGCGTCCTGTCCCACCTGCATTTTGTGTCTATCTTCGGCAGGGTACTACAGGATTTTACTCCATAAAGTAGAGTACAGGCCGGTGCACATCAGCTAGTATGCAAAGCATAGTTAATCACTGTATATCTGACCATTATAAATCTAAACCCAATCCATGTGTTTCCAGACTACTGACAAGGCGATTCTGTTCAAACAGATGCCGCCCTCAGCACGGGGCACAGAAAGGGAGTCGGTGGGTTTCAGCTGCGCCGATGATACCGCAAGCCGCCCTCGAGAGAAACTGAGTGAGTTGGGAAGAATTCTCAGGCGGCTAGAAACCACAACCAGCAAGCGCGGTGCAGACGTATCTAACTGCAGCTGGCAACGCAGAAGCTGATGTTTTTGTAGGAAGGTTTCACTGATTTCCATCACTGTGCGGCTCAGGGCGCAGTAATAAACTGCAGAGTCGCTCAGCTCCAGCCCCGACAGGGTTAAACTGACTAATTTTCTATTGTTCTGGACCTGGGCAGAGAAGCGATCGCTTGCAAAATCGGCTTTATTATCGGTTCCTCCTGAATGTTTATACAGTATGAATTCGGGCCTTGAGTCCTGATGATGCCGGTACCAATATAAGAAGTAGTTCGTTGCTGCGGTATCATAGGTGCAGCTGAAAGTCATCGACTCTCCTTCCACTTTCTGTGCTGACGGCAGCGATTGTGTGACGGTATCTCCATGATTGGGATCTGAAAAAATATATGGATACATTTTAGGTTTGTCATGCGTGCACCGGAATACGCGGAAGACTTTGTATTACATGTCACCCAAACACATGAACTGATAATATACTTCAATACAATCAAATCAAACGCAAGATCAATAGATAAATAAAGGGGAGATAGAGAGTGCAGAATAAAGTTATTATTATTGTAGCGAATCATGTCCAGAGACAAAGGCCAATGTCGAAACTGGGGTAGATATGCATCGCATAGTTCCCTTGCATATCGAGGTGAATCAAACATTGCCGCGGCTGAGAGGGAGGAAGGAACTGCAGATGCTGACTTAAATCGAAGTTAGACACAACAGGTTGGAGTAAATCAGCGGGTCAGGCAGCCTCTCTTGACAAAAGGAATAGGTGACCTGAAGAAGGGTCTCGACACAAACCATGATCTATACCAATTCATTTTCGCCATGGCATATGGATGGCGATTAGATAGTACCCGGCGTTCCATTTACATGTAGGGAACGATTAGACCGGTTTCCATTCACAATGATAATAATAATAATAAATTTTATTTAATGGGCGCCTTTCAGACATCTCAAGTACACCTTACATAGTAATCGGAATAACATATAATCGCAATATAACAAGTAATAAAGACATCACAGAGACACAAATTAAAAACAGAATTCAATCCAAAAACAGAAAATCAAAAACACAGTGTGAAGAGAGAGCAGCGGCAGCCAAAGCGCGCCAGCGTCCACTCTCTCTTCACGGCAGCCATCTTGGACACAGACTTACAGGATTACAATTAGACAAAAAAAATCATCCCCCCACAGTGGGTAGCACTGTGGAGGAAGGCACAATGTCCAGTCCCCACCCCATGTTCACCCCAAAGTTAGGCCTATTGAGGCCACCGCAATTGCCTCTACGGAGGCCCGATGTCCCTGGCCGTTCTCACCGGGTGGTCTTGCCCCGGCGTCGGGAGAGTCCTTTCGGCGGCTGGGCCACCTGGAACGGCCGCTTCCTGGTTGGAGCCCGCGGCTGCCGAAGCCGACAAGGCCGCGCCGGTTTGGAGCTCCCAGGCTCCCGATGAAAAAGTCGGCGCCGCCTCTCCGCTCCGCAGACCCGCAGCCCGGAGATGTTGCTCTCGGCGGTCCAGCACGGCGATCCAGGCAAGGCGTCGCCCGCTCCGCTCCAGCGCTCCAGCGCTGTGCCGAGGCCGAGGTGCTGGGCTGTCCCCTCCAGGAAACGGCGCTCCAAGCCCGCAGGTAGGCCACGAGGACGGGTCGACGGGCAGCCCGGAGAAAAGGCTGCCACACCGACCAGGTAGGGACCTAGAAATAAAGTTTACACCTACCCCCCACATTAAAAAGACCATATCCCCTACAAACAAAATTGGGCGACCTTTCGTCGGAGTAAGTAGCCGGATTAACTGTTGCGACTTTACCTATCAGGCATGCTCCCCACACAATCCAAATGGCAAATACGCGCATTTTCCCTGTGAAACTCCCTTTGTGAAATTCTCTCCTCGATCTGGTGCTGTGCGGCTTTCGGATGTTCTCGCCTCTGCTGCTGGTGCTGGTGGCGCTGGGGTAACGGTGGGCGGGAAGCGACTGACTTCCGACTACCTCAACTTCCTCCCCAGTTGGGACTCGGTCAGCGTTCTTTCAGGTTAGGCATGTAGTGACTGGGTGGGGGAAGGAAGCGTCTTCATCGCTGTAACAGGGGAAACTCGGTTCGGCTTTTGTGAGGAACTCTAAGGTATCATAATGTAAAGGAACTATGAGGAGCGGGTCAATGCGGGATTTATAGGTTACGTTGATTGCCTGGCGAAATGTACATTCTGTTTAAATTTAATTCAGAGTTAGAAATGACCCCCATTCCCACATCGAACCGCAAGGACCGGATTCGATGCGAGATAGATGCAAGTAAGGTTGCGAGGCCAACTTTAGAGTATTGCGTTCCGTTTTGCGCACTTGTCATATGAAAGATGTTGTCCAGCAGGGAAGGGTGCAGAAAAAGCGTGCGATGATGTCGCCAGCACCCAAGGGACTGAGTTTGTTTCGTGTAGTTCAGTGATACAGCGCGGAAACTGGCCCTTCGGCCCACCGAGTCCGCACCTACCAATGATCCCCGCACATTCCAACAAAAAACATCAGCTTCTGCTTTGCCTACTGCAGCGAGATACGTCTGCACCGCGCTTGCTGGTTGTGGTTTCCCGCCGCCTGAAAATTCTTCCCAACTCACTCAGTTTCTCTCGAAACCAGTATCCTGGCAAACTGCCGAACGAGAGCGGTAGATGGGGCTTTCTGCTGCAAGTAGGAAGTGTCAATATGAGTTTTTCCAAACACATAGAGACGGCACGCAGGATCACGTGATGTGTTGTAGGTTACACAGATTCACTTCGTCATCGTTTCCGTTCATCGAGCCCGTTCCTTTTGACGACCACGAGCAAGTGTGGAATGAGCTTTCTTTTTGTACGCGTCTGCGATGACGTTGGCAATAAAGGACTCGATGTACTGCGCTCAGATGCAATGAGCAACATTGCATTCCCCACTCGAGCCGAATATTGCCAATGTAGGGAACACACAGATGAAGAAGATGATGTTTATCCTCGTCGCCAAAAAGCGTCTGTGTGTGAATGTGTGTGAATGTGTGTGAGTGATTGGTGGTGGTCGGAGGTGCCGTAGGCGCAGATTGGCAGCCACGCTTCCGTCAGTCTGCCCCAGGGCAGCTGTGGCTACAGAAGTAGCTTACCACCACCGAGTGTGACTGAGGAGTGAATGAATAATGCGATGTAAAGCGCCTTGAGTCTTAGAAAGGCGCTATATAAATCCCATCCATTATTATTATTATTATTATTATTAATCTATCGTTTTCACACCATACCCTTCCATATCTCCAATCTCCATCTACCCTGAATCTCATCTCGACCCGAAACGTCACCTATGTCCTCTCCGGATATGCCCCCTGTCCCACCTGCATTTTGTGTCTATCTTCGGCAGGGTACTACAGGATTTAACTCCATAAAGTAGAGTACAGGCCGGAGCACACCGACCCCATTGGGGACATTGGGATTTGATTCTGGAATTGATGCGCTACAATGCGGAGAACTTTATTCAGAATTCTTTACCTTTCGCTTTGCTCTATCTATTGCACTTCGGTTTGAATGGGTTGTATTTATAGATCGTTATCTGGTCTGTCAGCGAGCATGTAATAATAATAATAATAATACATTTTATTTATGGGCGCCTTTCAAGAGTCTCAAGGACACCTTACAAAAATTTAGCAGGTAGAGGAACACATGTAAGGGGAATGAAATAAATAGTAGAGACATGACTAGTACACAAAGTAAAGACAGAATTCAAATTCCAAACACAAAATGAGGCGATTAATGCACAGATGAAAAGGGAGGGGGACGTGGGGCTAAGGATAGGCAGAGGTGAAGAGATGGGTCTTGAGGCGGGATTGGAAGATGGTGAGGGACACGGAATTGTGGATCAGTTGGTGGAGGGCGTTCCAGAGCCTGGGAGCTGCCCTGGAGAAGGCTCTGTCCCCAAAACTGTGGAGGTTGGACTTGTGGATGGAGAGGAGATCGGCTGATGTGGATCTGAGGGACCGTGAGGGTTGGTAGGGGGAGAGGAGGTCAGTGAGATATGGGGGGGTGGGCAGATGGTGGAGGGCTTTGTAGGTGAGGATCAGGATTTTGTAGGCGATCCGGTGGGAGATGGGAAGCCAGTGAAGTTGTTTGAGGACTGGAGTGATGTGATGCCAGGATTTGGTGTGGGTGATGAGTCGGGCTGCTGCGTTCTGGACCAATTGGAGTCGGTTGATGTAGGTGGAGCTGATGCCAAGTAGAAGTGAGTTGCAATAGTCCAGTCGGGAGGAGATGAAGGCATGGATGAGTCTATCAGCAGCGGGAGGCGTGAGAGAGTGTCTGAGTTTGGCGATGTCGCGATGAAAGAAGGAGGTTTTAATGACATGGCGGATGTGAGGCTCAAGGGAGAGGGTGGAATCAAAGATCACGCCAAGGTTGCGGGTCTGGGGAGAGACAGTGGTGCCGTCGATGGTGAGAGTGGGGTTATTGATTTTGCTGAGTGTGGCTTTGGAACCTATGAGGAGGAATTCTGTCTTATCGCTGTTGAGTTTGAGGAAGTTATGTTGCATCCAGGTTTTTATAGCTGACAAACAGGAGTTGATATGGGAGAGGGGGGGGGGGGGGGGGGGGGGGGGGGGGGGGGGGGGGGGTTGTGAGGGGATTTGGTGCCGAGGTAGATCTGGGTGTCATCGGCGTAACAGTGGAAGTCCAGGTTGAAGTGGCGGAGTATCTGACCAAGGGGGAGGATGTAGATGATGAAGAGGAGGGGGCCGAGTGCGGAGCCTTGTGGAACGCCTTGAGTGACTGTGGCTGTAGCAGAGGTGTGGCTTTGGAGAGAGATGAAGTGTGATCTGTTGGAAATGTAGGAACGGAGCCAACTGAGTGCAGAGCCTTCATTGCCGAGGTCTTTGAGTCTGGTGAGCAGGATGTTATGGTTCACTGTATCGAAGGCTGCGCTCAGGTCGAGGAGGATGAGGATGTTGAGCGAACCAGTGTCAGTAGATGTAAGGAGGTCGTTGAGCACTTTGAGGAGAGCGGTTTCTGTGCTATGGGGGGCGAAAGCCAGATTGGAGGGGTTCAAGTAGGTTATACGCAAGGAGGTGGGAATGAAGTTGCGACGCAACGATACGCTCCAGGGTTTTTGAAAGAAAGGGAAGGTTTGAGATTGGGCGGTAGTTAATGAGAGAGGAGGGATCAAGACCAGGTTTCTTTAAGATTGGTGTGACAGCAGCAGTTTTGAAAGCGGAGGGGACAATTCCTTGGGAAAATGAGGAGTTGAAGAGATTAGTGAGGTAGGGGCGGAGAACGGGGAGGCAGGACTTCAGCAACGGAGTGGGGAGAGGGTCGAGGGAGCAGGTAGTGGGTTTGGAAGAGCTGATGAGTTTGGAGATTTCAGTAGGGGTGACCAGGACAAACTGGGAGAGGAAGCATTGTGGAGGAGGGGTAAGGAGGTCAGTGGAGATGTTGAAAGGAGGGGCCTTGGTAGGTGGTGGAGTAGATGCTGGGGAGTCGGGTACAGGGGATAAAGATTGATAGATGGTGCTGATTTTATCAGCGAAAAAGTGGAGGAATGAGATGCAGAGATCCGGAGTAGAGGTTGGGAGAGTGTTGGCTCGAGGCTTGAGGAGGTTGCCCACTGTGGAGAAGAGGATTCTGTGGTTTAGGCAGGGATCGGTGAATATGGAGGAGAGGTAGGCAGATTTTGCAGCAATGAGGGCATCTTTGTAGTCAGTGAGGTGGAGTTTGTAAGCTTCAAGGTGGACTGTGATAGATGATTTCTTTGTGAGTCGTTCAAGTCGGCGACCAGTCTGTTTCAGTTTACGAAGTGCAGGTGTGTACCAGGATGAAGATGTGTTGAAAGTTACGGTTCTTGTTTTGAGGGGGGCCATAGTGTTAAGGGAGGTAGACAAGGTGGAGTTGAGATGGTTTGTGAGATCATCAGGTGAGATATGGGTTGAGTCCAGGGGGAGAGTGGTGGAGAGCAGGTCAGAGAGAGATGGTGGGGATCAATGGATTTTAGATTACGGAAGGTGATTTCTCGGAGGAAGCGGGGGCGAGGTGTCGGAGAAGGGAAGGGACGTAAAGCATAGTTCATCACTGTATCTCTGACCATTATGAATCTAAACCCAATCCATGTGTTTTCCGGACACCAGACATGACGATTCTGTTACCACAGATGCCGCCCTCGGCACGGAGCACAGAAAGGGAGTTGGTCGGTTTCAGCTGCGCCGATGACACCGCAAGCCGCCCTCGAGAGAAACTGAGTAAGTTGGGAAGAATTCTCAGGCGGCGGGAAACCACAAACAGCAAGCGCGGTGCAGACGTATCAAGCTGCAGCAGGCAAAGCAGAAGCCGATGTTTTTGTAGGAAGGTTTCACTGGTTTCCATCACTGTGCGGCTAAAGGCGCAGTAATAAACTGCAGAGTCGCTCAGCTCCAGCCCCGAAAGGGTTAAACTGACTAATTTTCTATCGATCTGGAGCTGGGACGAGAAGCGAGCGCCTGCAAAACCGGCTTTCCCCTCGTATCCATTTGAAGATTTCCACAGTATGAACTCGGGCTTTGAATCCTGATGATGCCGGTACCAATATAAGGTGTAGTACGTTTCTGTGGTATCATAGGTGCAGCTGAAAGTCATCGACTCTCCTTCTACCTTCGGTGCTGACGGCAGCGATTGTGTGACAGTATCTCCATGATTGGGATCTGAAAAAATATATGGATTAGGTTTAGGTTTGTCATGCGTGCACAGAAATACGCGGAAGATCTTTGTATTACATGTCACCCAAATACACCAACTGATAATATACTTAAATACAATCAAATCAAACGCACGCTCAATAGATAGATAAAGGGAAGATAGAGAGTGCAGAATAAAGTTATTATTATTGTAGCGAATCAGTTCCAGAGACAAAGACCAATGTCGACACTGGGGTGGATATGCATCGCATAGTTCCCTTGCATATCGAGGTGAATCGAGCATTGCCGCGTCTTATAGGTAGGCAGGAACTACAGATGCCGAATTAAACCGAAGTTAGACACAAGAAGCTGAAGTAAATCAGCGGATCAGCCAGCCTCTCTTGACAAAACGAATAGGTGACCTGAAGAAGGGTCTCGACCCGAAACATTACCTATACCAATTAAATTTATCCATGGCATATGGATGGCGATTAGATAGTACCCGGCTTTCCATTTACATGTAGGGAAAGATTAGACCGGTTTCGCATTCACAATGATGGTCGACCTTTCATCGGAGTAAGTAGCCGACTTAATTGTTGCGACTTTACCTATCAGGCATGCTCCCCACACAATCCAAATGGCAAGTACGCGCATTTTCCCTGTGAAAAACCCTTTGTGAAATTCTCTCGTCGACCTGGCGCTGTGCGGCTTTCGGGTGTTCTCGCCTCTCCTGCTGGTGCTGGTGGCGCTGTGGTAACGGTGGCGGGAAGTGACTGACTTCCACCGACCTCAACTTCCTCCCCAGTTGGGACTCGGTCAGCGTTCTTTCAGGTTAGGCACGTAGTGACTGGGTGTGGGAAGGAAACGTCTTCATCGCTGGAACAGGGGAAACTCGGCTCGGCTTTTGTGAGGAACTCTAAGGTATCATAATGTAAAGGACTATGAGGGGCGGATCAATGCGGGATTTATAGGTTACGTTGATTGCCTGTCGAAATGTTATTTCTGTTTAAATTTAATTCCGAGTTAGAAATGACCCCCATTCCCACATCGAACCGCAAGGAACGGATTCGATGCGAGATAGATGCAAGTTAGGATGCGAGGCCACCTTTAGAGTATTGCGTTCCGTTTTGGGCACGTGTCATATGAAAGATGTTGTCCAGCAGGGAAGGGTGCAGAGAAAACGTGCGATGATGTTGCCAGCACCCAAGGGACTGAGTTTGATCCGTGTAGTTCAGAGATACAGCGCGGAAACTGGCCCTTCGGCCCACTGTGTCCGCATCTACCAGTGATCCTCGCACATCAACAATACCCTACACACACCAGAGACAATTTTACATTGATCAAGTCAAGTCAAGTCAATTTCTATACCACATTTAAAAACAACTCTCGTTGTGCAAAGTGCTTTACATTAGTGCAGGTACTAAACGTGATACAAACAGTTGTACAGAGATCAACAATACATACATAGGTGCATACATACAGCGCTCTCACAGAGGACCTCAAGAAAAGCTTGAGAGTAGAAATAAGTTTTCAGTCTAGACTTAAAAGAGTTGATGTAGGGGGCTGTTCTGATGGGAAGAGGGATGCTGTTCCACAGTCTAGGTATTTATAACAAGCCAATTAACCTACAAACATGTACGTCTTTGGATTGTGGGCGAAAACCCAAGATCTCGGAGTAAACCCACGCAAGTCACGGGGAGACCGTGCCGCCGTGCCACTGAGCTACATGGTGAGGATGAAGTGGTTTGGACTATTCCATAATGCGCAAGGGGGTGAAGGGTGTCCAAAATCATGAAAGGTGTTGATCGGGTAAACGCACAAATACACTTGCCCCGTTTAGGGGAGTAGAGAACCAGAGGATACAGATTGAAGGTGTGTGTGTGTGTGTGTGTGTGTGGGGGGGGCTTTAATATGAACCATTATCTGTATACAGTTTGAACGCTCTCCCCGCGCCTTCGGAGGGTTTTATCTGAGATATTGTGTTTCCGCCCACACTCCAACGGCGTCCATGTTTGTAGGTTAATTGGCTTGTTAACAATGTAAAATTGTCGCTAGTGTGTGTTGGGTATCGTTGATGTGCGGGGATCACTGGTAGGTGCGGACTCGGTAGGCCGAAGGGCCCGTTTCTGCGCTCTATCTCTGAACTACACTAAAGAAAACTCTGTCCCTTGGGTGCTGGCAACATCATCCCAAGTATTCTCTGCACCCTTTCCTGCTTGACAACATGTTTCATATGATATGTTAGCGAATGGTATGTTAGCTTTCATAGCAAAATAATTTGAGTATAGGAGCAGGGAGGGTCTACTGCAGTTGTACAGGGTCTTGGTGAGACCACACCTGGAGTATTGCGTACAGTTTTGGTCTCCAAATCTGAGGAAGGACATTATTGCCATAGAGGGAGTGCAGAGAAGGTTCACCAGACTGATTCCTGGGATGTCAGGACTGTCTTATGAAGAAAGACTGGATAGACTTGGTTTATACTCTCTAGAATTTAGGAGATTGAGAGGGGATCTTATAGAAACTTACAAAATTCTTAAGGGGTTGGACAGGCTAGATGCAGGAAGATTGCTCCCGATGTTTGGGAAGTCCAGGACAAGGGGGCACAGCTTAAGGATAGGGGGGAAATCCTTTAAAACCGAGATGAGAAGAACTTTTTTCACACAGAGAGTGGTGAATCTCTGGAACTCTCTGCCACAGAGGGTAGTCGAGGCCAGTTCATTGGCTATATTTAAGAGGGAGTTAGATGTGGCCCTTGTGGCTAAGGGGATCAGAGGGTATGGAGAGAAGGCAGGTACAGGATACTGAGTTGGATGATCAGCCATGATCATATTGAATGGCTGTGCAGGCTCGATGGGCCGAATGGCCTACTCCTGCACCTAATTTCTATGTTTCTATGTTTCATATGATAAGTGCCCAAAACGGAACGCAATACTCTAAAGGTGGCCTCGCATCCTAACTTGCATCTGTCTCGCATCGAATCCGTTCCTTGCGGTTTGATGTGGGAATGGGAATAATTTCTAACTCGGAGAAAAATTTAAACAGAGCGTACATTTCGCCAGGCCATGCACGTAACCTATCAAACCAACATTGACCCGCTCCTCACAGTTCCTTTATGTTATGATATCTTAGAGTTCCTTATAAGGCCGAGTCGAATTTTCCCTGTTACAGCGGTGAGGACTAGTCACTACATGCCTAACCTGAAAGAACGCTGACCGACTCCCAACTGGGGAGGAAGTTGAGGTAGGCGGAAGTCTGTCGCTTCACGCCCACCGTTACCACAGCGCCACCAGCACCAGCAGGAGAGGCGAGAACATCCGAAAGCCGCACAGCACCAGGTCGATGAGGGAATTTCACAAATGTGTTTTCACAGGGAAAATGCGCGTATTTGCCATTTGGATTGTGTGGGGAGCATGCCTGATAGGTAAAGTCGCAGCTGTTAATCCTGCTCCTTGCTCCGACGGAACGTCGACCATGTGAATGCGAACCGGTCTAATCTTTCCCTATATGTAAATGGAAAGCCGGGTACTTTCTAAACGCCATCCATATGCCATGGAGAAAATGAATTGGTATAGGTAATGTTTCGGGCCGAGACCCTTCTTCAGGTCACATATTCCTTTTGCCAAGAGAGGCAGGCTGTCCCGCTGAGTTACTCCAGCTTTTTGTGTCCAAATTCGGTTTAAGTCAGCATCTGCAGTTCCTTCCTACCTCTCAGCCGCGGCAATGTTCGATTCACCTCGATATGCAAGGGAACTATGCGATGCATATATACCCCAGTGTCGACATTGGCCTTTGTCTCTGGAACTGATTCGCTACAATAATAAGAACTTTATTCTGCACTCTCTATCTTCCCTTTAACTATCTATTGAACGTGCGTTTGATTTGATTGTATTTATGTATATTATCAGTTGATCTGTTTGGGTGACATGTAATACAAAGATCTTCCGCGTATTTCGGCGCACGCATGACAAATCTAAACCATATCCATATATTTTTCAGATCCCAATCATGGAGATACCGTCACACAATCGCTGCCGTCAGCACAGAAGGTAGAAGGAGAGTCGATGACTTTCAGCTGCACCTATGAAACCGCAGACGTGGGCTACAACTTATTTTGGTACCGGCATCATCAGGACTCAAGGCCCGAGTTCATACTGTATAAACATTCAAGTGCAAGCGAGGATAAAGCCGATGTTGCAGGCGATCGCTTCTCTGCCTAGCTCCAGACCGATAGAAAATTAGTCAGTTTAACACTTTCGGGGCTGGAGCTGAGCGACACTGCAGTTTATTACTGCGCTTTTCGCCGCACAGTGGTGGAAACCAGTGAAGCCTTCCAACAAAAAACATCAGCTTCTGCTTTGCCTACTGCAGCGAGATACGTCTGCACCGCGCTTGCTGGTTGTGGTTTCCCGCCGCCTGACAATTCTTCCCAACTCACTCAATTTCTCTCGAGGGCGGCTTGCAGAAACCCATCGACTCCCTTTCTGTGCTCCGTGCTGATGGCGGCATCTGTGTGAACAGAATCGCCATGTCTGGTGTGTGGAAAACACATGGATTGGGTTTAGATTTATAATGGTCAGAGATACAGTGATAAACTCTGCTTTACATACTAGCTGGCAGACCAGATCACGGTCCATAAATACAACCCATTCAAACCGAAGTGCAATAGATAGAGCAAAGGGAAAGATAAAGAGTGCGGAATAAAGTTCTCCACATTGTAGCGCATCAATTCCAGAATCAAATCCCAATGTCCACAATCGGGACGATGTGCACCGGCCTGTACTCTACTTTATGAAGTTAAATCTTGCAGTCCCCTGCCGGAGATAGACACAAAATGCAGGTGGGACAGGAGGAATATCCGGAGAGAAGATGGGTGATGTTTCAGGTCGAGACTGAAATTCAGGGGAGAGGGAGGTTGAGATATGTAACGGTAACGTGTGAAAACGATAGATCAAAACGGACGCTGGTACAGGAAATGTCTAATATCATTGTTAGCTGGGGGGCGGGGGGTGGGGGGGGGGGGGGGGGGGGGGGGGAACAACGTGGCATTCAAACAGAAACATTAGTGCGATTGGGAATGATAACGAAATTGAAAATGTATCGCTTATTGGTGACGCCGATCAATATCATCTTCTTCATCTGTGTGTTCCCTACATTGGCGATATTCGCCTAGATTGGGGAACGCAATGTAGCTCATTGCAGCTGAGAGCAGTACATCTAGTCAGCAGGATCTCGGAGAGGACCCACGAGGTCACGGCGAGAACATACAAACTCCGTACAGACAGCACCCGTAGACGGGATCGATCCCGTGTCTCCGGCGCTGCAAGTGCTGCAAGGCAGCAACTCTACTGCTGCGCCACCGTGGCCGCCCGGAATTTAATTTGGTTGGGTTGGAATGGTGGGCAGGATAAATCATTCACGCGAATAATTTGCGGTTTGGGAGAACACCGTGAATGTTGGTAGATGAACACAACACATTTTCGCGGAGAACAATAAAGATAGGCACCAAGTTAAAAAAAAAAATTCCACACGCTAAAAAACCCCCTTCAAAATAACAAAATGGCCTTCTCCTCCTTGAATTAACTGTGATCTGGTAAATGTTTGATGAAGCGATGAGTGGATCGCATCATTGAATCTGGAGATAAACAACCAACATAGCGTTGTTAAAGTGGAGGAGCGTCTTGGCGTTCAAATCAGGTCAAACCTTATGTTTTCCAGGGAAGAGAACACGGTTGACACTTTCGCAATGCGTTGTTCATTTTCTGGGTTGCTTATGATCGCGCAAATAAAAACATTGTAGTGCATTAAAGACAAGTCACAAATGACTAGAGATGCAGGAATGTGCAGCAAAAATAACATTATGTGTTGGAGGAACTCAACTGCGCCTACCAGACACTGTACAAGAAAATGGAATGCGTGAGACGAGGTGTAGTACACGAACGGTGAATCCCCACGTGAGGATTAAAGTATTAGTGGATGGACTCTGGTGAGGGAGGGACTGGTGGAGATAACAGCAGGGATTGGTGCGATGCCTGTTTCTTTGTTGGCCATATGGAGCATCCTTTGTTCCAACCACATTCTCGCAAATTTCCCCATTGGGCCTCCCCTGCGCGGACTACGGCTTGTGGACTGTTTCTTGGAACCCGGCAGTACAGGTTAATATTGTTAACTTCGCCACTAATGTCCGACCCGGCCTCTAATTGACTGGACCACTCTGCCCCTCCTTTTTCCTAATCGTTTTGGTTCTGTAACCCGATGGTTACACCGACTCAACAGATGAGGGGTGATGAAATCTACAGCAAAAACATAAAACCATTTGCTGGAGCTGTGTCCACTTGAACCCTGTTGGGACCAGTATCCTGGCAAACTGCAGAACGAGGACGGTAGATGGGGCTTCCTGCTGCACGTAGGAAGTGTCAATATGAGTTTTTGCAAACACATAGAGACGGCACGCAGGATCACGTGATGTGTTGTATGTTACACAGACTCACTTCGTCATCGTTTCCGTTCATCGAGCCCTTTCCTTTTGCCGACCACGGATGGATTCGGGGGCTGGTGTTGCATGGTTGTCACCAACTCAGAAATAGGAGCCGCGCCAGGCTTCCGCGGTGCTAGCAACGAGCAAGTGTGGAATCGCCTTCCTCTTGTCCGCGTCTGCGATGACGTTGGCAATAAAGGACTCGATGTACTGCGCTCCTATGCAATGAGCAACATTGCATTCCCCACTCGAGCCGAATATCGCCAATGTAGGGAACACACAGATGAAGAAGATGATGTTTATCCTCGTCGCCAAAAAGCGATACATTTTCAATCTCGGTATCATTCATTATCGCTCTAATGTTTATGTTTGAATGCCACGTTGTTGCCTCCCCCCCCCCCCTCCCAATGATATTCGAATTTTCCTGGATCACCGTCCGCTTTAATCTATCGTTTTCACACCATACCCTTCCATATCTCTAGGCTCCCTCTCCCCTGAATCTCAGTCTCGACCCGAAACGTCACCCATCTTCTCTCCGGATATGCGTCCTGTCCCACCTGCATTTTGTGTCTATCTTCGGCAGGGTACTACAGGATTTAACTCCATAAAGTAGAGTACAGGCCGGAGCACATCGACCCCATTGTGGACATTGGGATTTGATTCTGGAATTGATGCGCTACGATGTGGAGAACTTTATTCTGCACTCTTTATCTTTCCCTTTGCTCTATCTATTGCACCGGTTTGAATGGGTTGTATTTATGGATCGTTATCTGGTCTGCTGGCTAGTATGCAAAGCATAGTTCATCACTGTAACTCTGACCATTATAAATCTAAACCCAATCCATGTGTTTTCCAGACATCAGACATGGCGATTCTGTTCACACAGATGCCGCGCTCAGCACGGAGCACAGAAAGGGAGTTGGTGGGTTTCAGCTGCGCCGATGACACCGCAAGCCGCCCTCGAGAGAAACTGAGTAAGTTGGGAAGAATTCTCACGCGGCGGGAAACCACAACCAGCAAGCGCGGTGCAGACCAGACCGGTGCAGCAGGCAAAGTAGAAGCTGATGTTTTTGTAGGAAAGTTTCACTGGTTTTCATCACTGTGAGGCTCAGGGCGCAGTAATAAATTGCAGTGTCGCTCAGCTCCAACCCCGATAGGGTTAAACTGACCAATTTTCTATTGGTCTGGAGTTGGGCAGAGAAGCGATCGTCTGCAAAATCGGCTTTCTCCTCGGCTCCTTCTGAATATTTCCTCAGTATGAACTCGGGCCTTGAGTCCTGATGATGCCGGTACCAAAATAAGTGGTAGTACGTTGCTGCGGTGTCATAGGTGCAGCTGAAAGTCGCCGACTCTCCTTCCACCTTCTGTGCTGACGGCAGCGATTGTGTGACGGTATCTCCATGATTGGGATCTGAAATAAATATATGGATTAGGTTTAGGTTAGCCATGCGTGCACCGAAATACGCGGAAGACCTTTGTATTCTATGTCACCCAAACACATCAACTAATAATATACTTAAATACGATCAGATCAAACGCACGTGTAATAGATAGTTTAAGGGAGTATAGTGATTGCAGAATAAAATTATTATTATTGAAGCGAATCAGTTCCAGAGACAAAAGCCAATGTCGACACTGGGGTGGATATGCATCGCATAGTTCCCTTGCATATCGAGGTGAATCGAACATGGCCGCGTCCTATAGGTAGGAAGGAACTACAGATGCTGAATTAAACCGAAGTTAGACACAAGAAGCTGCAGTAAATCAGCGGATCAGCCAGCCTCTCTTGACAAAACGAATAGGTGACCTGAAGAAGGGTCTCGACCCGAAACATTTCGTATACCAATTCATTTTCTCCATGGCATATGGATGGCGATTAGATAGTACCCGGCTTTCCATTTACATGTAGGGAAAGATTGGACCGATTTCGCATTCACAATGATGGTCGACCTTTCATCGGAGTAAGTAGCCGGATTAACTGTTGCGACTTTACCTATCAGGCATGCTCCCCACACAATCCAAATGACAAGTACGCGCATTTTCCCTGTGAAAAACCCTTTGTGAAATGTTCTCCTCGATCTGGCGCTGTGCGGCTTTCGGATGTTCTCGCCTCTCCTGCTGGTGCTGGTGGCGCTGGGGTAAAGGTGGGCGGGAAGCGGCAGACTTCCGCCTACCTCAACTTCCTCCCCAGTTGGGACTCGGTCAGCGTTCTTTCACGTTAGGCATGTAGTGATTGGTCCTCATCGCTGTAACAATGGAAACTCGGCTCGGCTTTTGTGAGAAACTCTAAGGTATCATAATGTAAAGGAACTATGAGGAGCGGGTCAATGCGGGATTTATAGGTTACGTTGATGGCCTGGCGAAATGTACTTTCTGTTTAAATTTAATTCCGAGTTCGAAATGACCCCCATTCCCACATCGAACCGCAAGGAACGGATTCGATGCGAGATAGATGCAATAAGGATGCGAGGCCACCTTTAGAGTATTGCGTTCCGTTTTGCGCACCTGTCATATGAAAGATGTTGTCCAGCAGGGAAGGGTGCAGAGAAAACTTGGGGTGATGTTGCCAGCACCCAAGGGACTGAGTTTGTTTCGTGTAGTTCAGAGATACAGCGCGGAAACTGGCCCTTCGGCCCACTGTGTCCGCCCCTACCAGTGATTCCCTCACATCAACAATACCCTACACACACCAGGGACAATTTTACATTGATCAAGGCAAGTCAAGTCAATTTCTATAGCACATTTAAAAACAACTCTTGTTGTGCAAAGTGCTTTACATTAGTGCAGGTACTAAACGTGATACAAACAGTTGTACAGAGATCAACAATACATACATAAGTGCATACATGCAGCGCTCTCACAGAGGACCTCAAGAAAAGCTTGAGAGTAGAAATAAGTTTTCAGTCTAGACTTAAAATATTTGATGGAGGGGGCTGTTCTGATGGGAAGAGGGATGCTGTTCCACAGTCTAGGTATTTATAACAAGCCAATTAACCTACAAACATGTACGTCTTTGGATTGTGGGCGAAAACCCAAGATCTCGGAGAAAACCCACGCAAGTCACGGGGAGAGCGTACAAATTGTACATACAAGCACCCGTAGTCAGGATACCCGTGTCTCTGACGCAGTAAGGAAGTAGATATACCGTTACGTCACCGTGCCGCCGTGCTACTGTGCTACATGGTGAGGATGAGGTGGCTAGGACTATTCCACGATGCGCAGGGGGGTGAAGGGTGTCCAAAATCATGAGAGGAGTAGATCGGGTAGACGCACAGTCACTTGCCCCGTATAGGGGAATAGAGAACCAGAGGATACAGTTTGATGGTGTGTGTGTGTGTGTGTGGTGGGGCTTTAATATGACCCATTGTCTGTACACAGTTTGTACGCTCTCCCCGCGCCTTGCGTGGGTTTTCACGCGATATTGGGTTTCCGCCCACACTCCAAAGGCGTCCATGTTTGTAGGTTAATTGGCTTGTTATCAATGTAAAATTGTCCCTTGTGTGTGTTGGGTATTGTTGATGTGCGGAGATCACTGGTAGGTGCGGACTCGGTAGGCCGAAGGGCCCGTTTCCGCGCTCTATCTCTGAACTACACGAAACAAACTCAGTCCCTTGAATGCTGGCAATACCATCCCAAGTATTCCCTGCACCCTTTCCTGCTTGACAACATGTTTCATATGATAAGTGCCCAAAACGGAACGCAATATTCTAAAGGTGGCCTCGCATCCTAACTTGCATCTATCTCGCATCCAATCCGTTTCTTGCGGTTCGATATGGGAATGGGGATCATTTGTAACTCCGAATTAAATTTAAACGGAAAGTACATTTCGCCAGGCCATCAACGTAAGATACCAAACCATCCCGACCCGCTCCTTTATGTTGTGGTACCATTGCGCTACCAGCACCAACAGGAGAGGCGAGAACATCCGAATTCCCACAGCTCTAGGTCGAGGAGACACATTCACAGATAGGTTTTCCCGGGGTAAATGCGCGTATTTGCCATTTGCATTGTGTGGGGAGCATGCCTGACAGGTAAAGTCGCAACAGTTAATCCGGCTACTTGCTCCGACGGAACGTCGACCATCATTGTGAATGCGAACCGGTCTAATCTTTTCCTACATGTAAATGGAAAGCCGGGTACGAAATTATTTCATCTCCAGTTTCAATGATGAGATCAACTCCTCGCTTCATCAAACATTTGCCAGATCACAGTTTATTCAAGGAGGAGAAGGCAATTTTGTTATTTTGAAGGTTTTTTTTTTATCGTGTGGAAACCTTTTTTTAACTTGGTGCCTATCGTTATTATTGTCCTCGAAAATGCGTTGTGTTCATTTACCAACATTCACGGTGCGCTCCCAAACCTCAAAGCATTCGCGTGAATTATTTATCCTGCCCACCATTCCAACCCAACCAAATTTAATTCCGGGCGGCCACGGTGGCGCAGCAGTAGAGTTGCTGCCTTACAGCACTTGCAGCGCCGGAGACCGGAGTTCGATCCCGACTACGGGTGCTGTCTGTACGGAGTCTGTGCCTTCTCGCCGTGACCTCGTGGGGTTTTCCCGATATTTGTGGCGTACAAGTAAGTAGGTTAATTGGCTTGGTGTAAGTGTAATTTATCCCCAGTGTGTGTAGGGTAGTGTTAATCTGTAGGGCTGAATAATGTGCCGGTTCGGTCTCGCTGCCTGCCCGCTGAGTTACTCCAGAATGTTAGTACACCCGCCTGCCTGAGATTTGCCCATATCCTTCTAAACCTGTCCAATGCATGTCCCCGTCTCAATGTTTCTTCAACCTTACGATACTCGCTGCCTCAACTGCCTCCTCCGGCAGCTCGTTCCATACGTGTGTGGAAAATGTTACCCCTCAGGTTGCTATTACCCCCCCCCCCCGCCCCACACACACACACACACATACATACACACACCAACACCCACCCCCGCCCCCTCTACCTTATACCCATGCCCTCGGGTTGTTGTTTCCCCTATTCTGAATAAGATATTCTGCAACTAACCGCTATATTACGATCGATTTGGACGAACAGCAGAACGTGCAAACTACGCACCGACAACGGCGAGGTCAGGTTCACATCCGTGTCTGTGGCGCTGTCGGAACAGTGGAGAACCCCTGTTTAGCAGCCTGGACTAAAATAGCTTATTAATGGCATTGTGATCATCGTAATCAGCGGGAAATGATCACAATTCATGGGAGACTTTGAATAAAGAATTTTGGAATCCGAATAGAACAAGGAACATTTCGAATACCGCGTTTTCTGAGATGCTGGGAAGATGCGAGATTTTCATTTCGGAGCTGTAGTAACGAGAGAGAGACACAGAGCAGAGAATAGACACGAGCATGGACCAGTAACGGAAGGGTGACAGCTCTCAGCGAATAGGAAGCAAGCCACCGGTGCACCTGCGCAAATCGTACCAAAAACTACTTTGAAAACAATTCTCAGAATGACAGGAAACCGCGAACAGGAACCCGTGTGAGGCTTGCATTAGATTCCAGCGCGAGCCACAAGTCGCCTGATGTTTCTGTGCGGGTGTATACTGATTCCCATCACTGTGCGGCTCAAAGCGCAGTAATAAACTGCAGAGTCGCTCAGCTCCAGATCTGAGATGGTCAAACTGATGAATTTACTCTCGGTGCGGAGTTCGACAGTGAAACGACTTTTAGCAAACTCCGCTTTCCGTTCATAGCTATCGCTGTCTTTCCGTCCATTTGGATTGTGTGGGGAGCATGCCTGATAGGTAAAATCGCACCAGTTAATCCGGCTACTTACGAATGCGAACCGGTCTAATATTTCCCTATATGTAAATGGAAAGACCGGTATTATCTAATCGCCATCCATATGCCGTGGATAAAATGAATTGGTATAGGTAATGTTTCGGGTCGAGAGCCTTCTTCACGTCACCTATTCCTTTTGCCAGGAGAGGCTGGCTGTCCCGCTGAGTTACTCCAGCTTCTTGTGTCTAAATTCGGTTTAAGTCAGCGTCTGCAGTTCCTTCCTACCTATAAGCCGCTGCAATGCTCGATTCACCTCGATATGCAAGGGAACTATGCGATGCGTATCTACCCCGGTGTCGACATTGTCCTTTGTCTCTGGAACTGATTCGCTACAATAATAATAACTTTATTCTGAACTCTCTGTCTTCCCTTTGTCTATCTATTGAGCGTGCGTTTGATTTGATTGTATTGAAGTATATTATCAGTTGATGTGTCTGGGTGACATGTAATACAAAGGTCTTCCGCGTATTTCGGTGCACGCATGACAAACCTAAACATTATCCATATATTTTTCAGATCCCAATCATGAAGATACCGTCACACAATCGCTGCCGTCAGCACAGAAGGTAGAAGGAGAGTCGATGACTTTCAGCTGCACCTATGATACCGCAGCAACGATCTACTACTTATTTTGGTACCGGCATCATTAGGACTCAAGGCCCGAGTTCATTCTGAGGAAATATTCACATGGAAACGAGGAGAAATCCGAATTTGCAGGCGATCGCTTCTCTTCCCAGCTCCAGGCCGATCGAAAATTCGTCGGTTTAACCCTATCGGGGCTGGAGCTGAGCGACTCTGCAGTTTATTACTGCGCCTTTAGCCGCACAGTGATGGAAACCAGTGAAACCTTCCTACAAAAGCATCAGTTTCTGCTTTGCCTGCTGCAGCGAGATACGTCTGCACCGCGCTTGCTGTTTGTGGTTTCCCGCCGCCTGAACTGTCTTCCCAACTCACTCAGTTTCTCTCGAGGGCGGCTAGCGGTGTCATCGGTGCAGCTGAAACCCACCAACTCCCTTTCTGTGCTCCGTGCTGAGGGCGGCATCTGTGTGAACAGAATCGCCATGTGTGGTGTCTGGAAAACACATGGATTGGGTTTAAATTTAAAATGGTCGGAGATATAGTGATGAACTATGCTTTGCATTCAGATTCAGATTCAACTTTAATTGTCATTGTCAGTGTACAATACAGAGACAATGAAATGCAGTTAGCATCTCCCTGGAAGAGCGACACAGAATATGATTTCGATAAATAAATCTATTTACATGCATACAGTCATAGTGTTTTTCCCGTGGGAGGAGTGTCCGGGGGGAGGGGGGTGATTGGCAGTCACCGAGGTACATTGTTGAGTAATGTGACAGCCGCAGGGAAGAAGCTGTTCCTGGACCTGCGGGTCCGGCAACGGAGACACCTGTAGCGCCTCCCGGATGGTAGGAGGGTAAACAGTCCATGGTTGGGGTGAGAGCAGTCCTTGGCGATGCTGAGCGCCGTTAGCAGACAACGCTTTCTTTGGACAGACTAAATGGAGGGTAGAGAGGAATCGGTGATGCGTTGGGCAATTTTCACCACCCTCTGCAGTGCTTTCCGGTCTGAGACAGAGCAGTTGCCATACCATACTGTGATACAGTTGGTAAAGATGCTCTCGATTGTGCAGCGGTAGAGGTTCACCAGAATCTGAGAAGACAGGTGGACCTTCTTCAGTCTCCTCCAGAAGAAGAGACGCTGGAGAGCCTTCTTGACCAGAGTTGAGGTATTGTGGGTCCAAGAGAGGTCATCGGAGATGTTGACCCCCAGGAACCTGAAGCTGGAAACACGTTCCACCTCCGTCCCGTTAATGTGGATGGGGGTGTGCGTGCTGCACCGAGACTTCCTGAAGTCTACAATTAACACCTTGGTCTTCTTGGAATTAAGGGCCAGGTTGTTGTCAGCGCACCATGCTGCTAGGAGCTGGACCTCCTCCCTATTGGCCGCCTCATCGTTGTTGCTGCTGAGGCCAATCACCGGTGTATCATCTGCATACTTGATGATGGTGTTAGTACCATGTACAGGTGTGCATTCGTAGGTGAAGAGGGGGTAGAGGAGGGGGCTCAGCACACAGCCCTGTGGAAAGCCGGTGTTCAGGGCGAGGGTTGAAGAGGTGCCGGTGCATGCCATCTAGCAGACCAGATAACGATTGATAAATACAACCCATTGAAACCGAAGTGCAATAGATAGAGCAAAGGGAAAGATACAGAGTGCAGAATAAAGTGCTCCACATTGTAGCGCATCAATTCCAGAATCAAATCCCAATGTCCACAATGGGGTAGATGTGCACCGGCCTGTACTCTACTTTACGGCGTGAAATCCTATAGTGCCCTGCCGAAGATAGACACAAAATGCAGGTGGGACAGGAGGCATATCCGCAGACAAGATGGGTGACGTTTCCAGTCAAGGCTGAGATTCAGGGGAGTGCGAGACTAGAGACATGGAAGGGTAAGGTGTGAAAACGATAGATTAAAACGGACGCTGGTCCAGGAAATGTCTAATATCATTGTTAGCTGGGGGGAAGGCAACAACGTGGCATTCAAACAGAAACATTAGTGCGATTATGAAAGATAACGAAATTGAAAATGTATCGCTTATTGGCGACGCCGATCAACATCATCTTCTTCATCTGTGTGTATCCTGCATTGGCGATATCCGGCTCGATTGGGGTACGCAATGTAGCTCATTGCAGCTGAGAGCAGTAGGATCTCGGAGAGGATCTCGGAGAAGACCCACGAGGTCACGGCGAGAACCTACAAACTCCGTACAGACGGCACCCGTCGTCGGGATCGAACTCGGGTCTCCGGCGCCGCAAGTGCTGTAAGGTAGCAACTCTACCGCTGCGCCACCGTGGCCGCCCGGAATTTAATTTGGTTGGGTTGGAATGGTGGGCAGGATAAATCATTCACGCGAATACTTTGCGGTTTGGAAGCGCACCGTGAATGTTGGTAGATGACCACAACGCATTTTCGCGGAGAATAATAAAGATAGGCACCAAGTTAAAAAAAGATTTCCACACGCTAAAAAACCCCTTCAAAATAACAAAATGGCCTTCTCCTCCTTGAATAAACTGTGATCTGGTAAATGTTTGATGAAGCGAGGAGTGGATCGCATCATTGAATCGAGATAAACAACCAACAAAATAATTTGGAGCAATTTCAAGTGTGACATATCGGTGTTAAAGTGGAGTAGCGTCTTGGCGTTCAAATCAGGTCAAACCTTGTGTTTTCCAGGGAAGAGAACACGGTTGACATTTTCGCAATGCGTTGTTCATTTTCTGGTTTGCTTCTGATCGCGCAAATAAAAACATTGTAGTGCATTAGAGACAAGTCACAAATGACTAGAGATGCTGGAATGTGCAACAAAAATAACATTCTGTGTTGGAGGAACTCAACTGCGTCTGCCAGACACTAGACAAGAAAATGGAATGCGTGAGACGAGGTGTAGTACACGAACGGTGAATCCCCACATGAGGATTAAAGTATTAGTGGATGGACTCTGGTGAGGGAAAGACTGCTGGAGATAACAGCAGGGATTGGTACGATGCCTCTTTCTTTGTTGACCATATGGAGCATCCTTTGTTCCAACCACATTCTCGCAAATTTCCCCATTGGGCCTCCCCTGCGCGGACTACGGCTTGTGGACTGCCTCTTGGAACCCGGCAGTACAGGCTAATATTATTAACTCCGCCACTAATGTCCGCCCCGGCCTCTAATTGACTGGAACCACTCTGCCCCTCCTTTTTCCTAATGGTTTTGGTTCTGTATCCCGATGGTTACACCGACTCAACAGATGAGGGGTGATGTAATCTACAGCAAAAACATAAAACCATTTGCTGGAGCTGTGTCCACTTGAACCCTGTTGGGACCAGTATCCTGGCAAACTGCAGAACGAGGGCGGTAGATGGGGCTTCCTGCTGCAAGTAGGAAGTGTCAATATGAGTTTTTGCAAACACATAGAGACGGCACGCTGGATCACGTGATGTGTTGTAGGTTACACAGACTCACTTCGTCATCGTTTCCGTTCATCGAGCCATTTCCTTTTGCCGACCACGGATGGATTCGTGGGCTGGTGTTGCATGGTTGACACCAACTCAGAAATAGGAGCCGCGCCAGGCTTCCGCGGTGCTAGCAACGAGCAAGTGTGGAATCGCTTTCCTCTTGTCCGCGTCTGCGATGACGTTGGCAATAAAGGACTCGACGTACCGCGCTCAGATGCAATGAGCAACATTGCATTCCCCACTCGAGCCGAATATCGCCAATGTAGGGAACACACAGATGAAGAAGATGATGTTTATCCTCGTCGCCAAAAAGCGATACATTTTCAATCTCGGTATCATTCATTATCGCTCTAAAGTTTCTGTATGAATGCCACGTTGTTGCCCCCCCCCCCCCCCCCCCCCCCCCCCCCAAAGATGTTCGAATTTTCCTGGATCACCGACCGCTTTAATCTATCGTTTTCACACCATAACCTTCCATATCTCTAGTCTCCCTCTCCCCTGAATCTCAGTCTCGACCCGAAACGTCACCCATGTTCTCTCCGGATATGCCTCCTGTCCCACCTGCATTTTGTGTCTATCTTCGGCAGGGTACTACAGGATTTAACTCCATAAAGTAGAGTACAGGCCGGAGCACATCGACCCCATTGGGGACATTGGGATTTGATTCTGGAATTGATGCGCTACAATGTGGAGAACTTTATTCTGAACTCTTTATCTTTCCCTTTGCTCTATCTATTGCACTTCGGTTTGAATGGGTTGTTATCTGGTCTGTCAGCGAGCATGTAATAATAATAATAATAATACATTTTATTTATGGGCGCCTTTCAAGAGTCTCAAGGACACCTTACAAAAATTTAGCAGGTAGCGGAAAAAATGTAAGGGGAATGAAATAAATAGTAGAGACATGACTAGTACACAAAGTAAAGACAGAATTCAAATTCCAAACACAAAATGAGGCAATTAATGCACAGATGAAAAGGGAGGGGGACGTGGGGCTAAGGATAGGCAGAGGTGAAGAGATGGGTCTTGAGGCGGGACTGGAAGATGGTGAGGAACACGGAATTGCGGATCAGTTGGGGGAGGGAGTTCCAGAGCCTGGGAGCTGCCCTGGAGAAGGCTCTTTCCCCAAAACTGCGGAGGTTGGACTTGTGGATGGAGAGGAGACCGGCTGATGTGGATCTGAGGGACCGTGAGGGTTGGTAGGGGGTGAGGAGGTCAGTGAGATATGGGGAGGGGGGGAAGATGGTGGAGGGCTTTGTAGGTGAGGATCAGGATTTTGTAGGTGATCCTGTGGGAGATGGGAAGCCATTGAAGTTGTTTGAGGACTGGAGTGATGTGATGCCAGGATTTGGTGTGGGTGATGAGTCGGGCGGCTGCGTTCTGGACCAGTTGGAGTCGGTTGATGTAGGTGGAGCTGATGCCAAGGAGAAGTGAGTTGCAATAGTCCAGTCGGGAGGAGATGAAGGCATGGATGAGTCTTTCAGCAGCGGGAGGTGTGAGAGAGGGTCTGAGTTTGGCGATGTTGCGGAGATGAAAGAAGGAGGTTTTAATGACATGGCGGATGTGAGGCTCAAGGGAGAGGGGGGAATCAAAGATCACGCCAAGGTTGCGGGCCTGGGGAGATGGGGAGACAGTGGTGCCGTCGATGGTGAGAGTGGGGTTATTGATTTTGCGGAGTGTGGCTTTGGAGCCTATGAGGACGAATTCTCTCTTATCGCTGTTGAGTTTGAGGAAGTTATGTTGCATCCAGGTTTTTATAGCTGACAAACAGGAGTTGATATGGGAGAGGGGAGGGGATGTTGTGGGGGGGATTTGGTGCCGAGGTAGCTCTGGGTGTCATCGGCGTAACAGTGGAAGTCCAGGTTGAAGTGGCGGAGTATCTGACCAAGGGGGAGGATGTAGATGATGAAGAGGAGGGGGCCGAGTACGGAGCCTTGGGGAACGCCTTGAGTGACTGTGGCTGTAGCAGAGGTGTGGTTGTGGGGAGAGATGAGGTGGGATCTGTTGGAAAGGTAGGAACGGAGCCAGCTGAGTGCAGAGCCTTCAATGCCGAGGTCTTTGAGTCTGGTGAGCAGGATGTTATGGTTCACTGTATCGAAGGCTGCGCTCAGGTCGAGGAGGATGAGGATGTTGAGGGAACCAGTGTCAGCAGAGGTGAGGAGGTCGTTGAGGACTTTGAGGAGAGTAGTTTCTGTGCTATGGAGGGGGCGAAAGCCAGATTGGAGGGGTTCAAGTAGGTTATACGCAAGGAGGTGGGAATGAACTTGTGACGCAACGATACGCTCCAGGGTTTTTGAAAGAAAGGGAAGGTTTGAGATTGGGCGGTAGTTAATGAGAGAGGAGGGATCAAGACCAGGTTTCTTTAAGATTGGTGTGACAGCAGCAGTTTTGAAAGCGGAGGGGACAATTCCTTGGGACAATGAGGAGTTGAAGATATTAGTGAGTTAGGGGCAGAGAACGGGGAGGCAGGACTTCAGCAGGGGAGTGGGGAGAGGGTCGAGGTCGTGGGTTTGGAAGAGCTGATGAGTTTGGGGATTTCAGCAGGGGTGACCAGGACAAACTGGGAGAGGAAGCAGTGTGGAGGAGGGGTAAGGAGTTCAGTGGAGATGTTGAAAGGAGGGGCCTTGGTAGGTGGTGGAGTAGTTGCTGGGGAGTCGGGTACAGGGGATAAAAATTGATAGATGGTGCTGATTTTATCAGCGAAAAAGTGGAGGAATGAGTTGCAGAGAGCCGGAGTAGAGGGAGGGAGAGTGTTGGCTCGAGGCTTGAGGAGGTTGCCCATATAACCATATAACTATATAACAATTACAGCACGGAAACAGGCCATCTCGGCCCTCCAAGTCCGTGCCGAACAATTTGTTTCCCTTAGTCCCACCTGCCTGCACTCATACCATAACCTTCCATTCCCTTCTTATCCATATGCCTATCCAATTTATTTTTAAATTATACCAACGAACCTGCCTCCACCACTTCCACAGGACGCTCATTCCACACCGCTACCACTCTCTGAGTAAAGAAGTTCCCCCTCATGTTACCCCTAAACTTCTGCCCCTTAATTCTCAAATCATGTCCTCGTGTTTGAATATTCCCTACTCTCAATGAAAAAACGTATCCACGTCAACACTGTCTATCCCTCTCATCATTTAACGACCAATATCAAGTACCCCCTTAACCTTCTGCACTCCAAAGAATAAAGCCCTAACTTAGGAACATGGAAACATAGAAAATAGAGGTTACTAGGGAAATTGACGAGGGTAAAGCAGTGGA
Source organism: Amblyraja radiata (assembly GCF_010909765.2). Taxonomy (NCBI): domain Eukaryota; kingdom Metazoa; phylum Chordata; class Chondrichthyes; order Rajiformes; family Rajidae; genus Amblyraja; species Amblyraja radiata. The sequence continues at coordinate 58,678,841 of NC_045970.1, read as the reverse complement.
TGTTGTCTATATGGACTTTAGTAAGGCCTTTGACAAGGTTCCTCATGGAAGGTTGGTTAAGAAGGTTCAACTGTTGGGTATAAATGCAGGAGTAGCAAGATGGATTCAACAGTGGCTGAATGGGAGAAGCCAGCGGTGGATGGTTGTTTGTCGGGTTGGAGGCAGGTGACTAGTGGGGTGCCTCAGGGATCGGTGTTGGGTCCTTTGTTGTTTGTCATGTACATCAATGATCTGGATGAAGGTGTGGTAAATTGGATTAGTAAATATGCAGATGATACCAAGATAGGGGGTGTTGTGGATAATGAAGAGGATTTCCAAAGTCTACAGAGTGATTTAGGCCATTTGGAAGAATGGGCTGAAAGATGGCAAATGGAGTTTAATGCTGATAAATGTGAGGTGCTACACCTTGGCAGGACAAATCAAAATAGGACGTACATGGTAAATGGTAGGGAATTGAAGAATACAGCTGAACAGAGGGATCTGGGAATAACCGTGCATAGTTCCTTGAAGGTGGAATCTCATATGGTGTACAATTTTGGTCGCCCAATTATACGAAGGATGTCAACAAAATAGAGAGAGTACAGTGGAGGTTAACTAGAATGTTGCCTGGGTTTCAACAACTAAGTTACAGAGAAAGGTTGAATAAGCTAGGTCTTTATTCTCTGGAGCGCAGAAGGTTAAGGGGGGACATGATAGAGGTCTTTAAAATGATGAGAGGGATAGACAGAGTTGATGTGGATCAGCTTTTCCCTTTGAGAAAAGGGAAGATTCAAACAAGAGGACATGACTTCAGAATTAAGGGACAGAAGTTTAGGGGTAACATGAGGGGGAACTTCTTTACTCAGAGAGTGGTAGCGGTGTGGAATGAGCTTCCAGTGGAAGTTGTGGAGGCAGGTTCGTTGGTATCATTTAAAAATAAATTGGATAGGCATATGGATGAGAAGGGAATGGAGAGTTATGGTATGAGTGCAGGCAGGTGGGACTAAGGGAAAAACGTTGTTCGGCACGGACTTGTAGGGCCGAGATGGCCTGTTTCCGTGCTGTTATTGTTATATGGAGAGTGGTGGAGAGCAGGTCAGAGAGATGGTGGGGATCAATGGATTTTAGATTACGGAAGGTGATTTCTCGGAGGAAGCGGGGGCGAGGTGTCGGAGAAGGGAAGGGATGTAAAGCATAGTTCATCACTGTATCTCGGACCATTATAAATCTAAACCCAATCCATGTGTTTTCCGGACACCAGACATGCCGATTCTGTTACCACAGATGCCGCCCTCAGCATGGAGCACAGAAAGGGCGTTGGACGGTTTCAGCTGCGCCGATGACACCGCAAGCCGCCCTCGAGAGAAACTGAGTAAGTTCGGAAGAATTCTCAGGCGGCGGCAAACCACAAACAGCAAGCGCGGTGCAGACGTATCAAGCTGCAGCAAGCAAAGCAGAAGCTGATGTTTTTGTAGGAAGGTTTCACTGGTTTCTATCACTGTGAGGCTCAGGGCGCAGTAATAAACTGCAGAGTCGCTCAGCTCCAGCCCCGAAAGGGTTAAACTGAGTACTTTTCTATCGGTCTGGAACTGGAAAGAGAAGCGAGCGCCTGCAAAACCGGCTTTCTCCTCGTTTCCATGTGAATATTTCCACAGTATGAACTCGGGCCTTGAGTCCTGATGATGCCGGTACCAAAATAAGTTGTAGTACGTTGCTGCGGTGTCATAGGTGCAGCTGAAAGTCATCGACTCTCCTTCTACCTTCTGTGCTGACGGCAGCGATTGTGTGATGGTATCTCCATGATTGGGATCTGAAATAAATATATGGATTAGCCTTAGGTTTGTCATGCGTGCGCCGAAATACGCGGAAGACCTTTGTATTACATGTCACCCAAACACATCAACTGATAATATACTTAAATACAATCAGATCAAACGCACGTGCAATAGATAGTTAAAGGGAAGATAGCGAGTGCAGAATAACATAATTATTATTGTAGCGAATCAGTTCCAGAGACAAAGGCCAATGTCGACACTGGGGTGGATATGCATCGCATAGTTCCCGTGCATATCGAGGTGAATCGAGCATTGCCGCGCCTTATAGGTAAGAAGTAACTACAGATGCTGAGTTCGACACAGGAAGCTGGAGTAAATCAGCGGATCAGCCAGCCTCTATTGACAAAACGAATAGGTGACCTAAAGAAGGGTCTCGACCCGAAACAATACCTACACCAATTCATTTTCTCCAAGGCATATGGATGGCGATTAGATAGTACCCGGCTTTCCATTTACATGTAGGGAAAGATTAGACCGGTTTCGCATTCACAATGATGGTCGACCTTTCGTCGGAGTAAGTAGCCGGATTAACTGTTGCGACTTTACCTATCAGGCATGCTCCCCACACAATCCAAATGGCAAATACGCGCATTTTCCCTGTGAAAAACCCTTTGTGAAATTCTCTTCTCGATCTGGTGCTGTGCAGCTTTCGGATGTTTTCGCCTCTGCTGCTGGTGCTGATGGCGCACTGGTAACGGTGGGCGGGAAGCGACAGACTTCCGCCGACCTCAACTTCCTCCCCAGTTGCCACTCGGTCAGCGTTCTTTCAGGTTAGGCATGTAGTGACTGAGTGGGGGAAGGAAACGTCTCCATCGCTGTAACAGGGGAAACTCGGCTCGGCTTTTGTGAGGAACTCTAAGGTATCATAATGTAAAGGAACTATGAGGAGCGGGTCAATGCGGGATTTATAGGTTACGTGTATTGCCTGGCGAAATGTACTATCTGTTTAAATTTACTTCCGAGTTAGAAATAACCCCCATTCCCACATCGAACCGCAAGGAACGGATTCGATGCGAGATAGATGCAAGTGAGGATGCGAGGCCATCTTTAGAGTATTGCGTTCCGTTTTGGGCACGTGTCATATGAAAGATGTTGTCCAGCAGGGAAGGGTGCAGAGAAAACGTGCGATGATGTTGCCAGCACCCAAGGGACTGAGTTTGATTCGTGTAGTTCAGAGATACAGCGCGGAAACTGGCCCTTCGGCCCACTGTGTCCGCACCTACCAGTGATCCCCGCACATCAACAATACCCTACACACACCAGAGACAATTTTACATTGATCAAGTCAAGTCAAGTCAAGTCAATTTCTATAGCACATTTAATAACAACTCTCGTTGTGCAAAGTGCTTTACATTAGTGCAGGTACTAAACGTGCTACAAACAGTTTAACATAGATCAACGATACATACATAAGTACATACATACAGCGCTCTCACAGAGGACCTCAAGAAAGGCTTGAGAGTAGAAATAAGTTTTCAGTCTAGACTTCAAAGAGTTGATGGAGGGGGCTCTTCTGATGGGAAAAGGGATGCTGTTCCACAGTCTAGCTATTTATAACAAGCCAATTAACCTACAAACATGTACGTCTTTGGATTGTGGTCGAAACCCCAAGATCTCGGAGAAAGCCCTCGCAAGTCACGGCGAGAGCCTACAAACTGTACATACAAGCACCCGTAGTCAGGATACCCGTGTCTCTGGCGCCGTAAGGAAGTAGCTACACCGTTACGTCACCGTGCCGCCGTGCTACTGTGCTACATGGTGAAGATGAGGTGGCTAGGACTATTCCACGATGCGCAGGGGGGTGAAGGGTGCCCAAAATCATGAGAGGATCGGGTAAACGCACAGTCACTTGCCCCGTATAGAGGAATAGAGAACCAGAGGATACAGGTTGATGGTGTGAGTGTGTGTGTGTGGTGGGGCTTTGATATGACCCATTGTCTGTACACAGTTTGTACGCTCTCCCCCCGCCTTGCGCGGGTTTTCTCCGCGATATTGGGTTTCCGCCCACACTCCAAAGGCGTCCATGTTTGTAGGTTAATTGGCTTGTTATCAATGTAAAGGTGTCCCTAGTGTGTGTTGGGTATTGTTGATGTGCGCGGATCACTGGTAGGTGCGGACTCGGTGGGCCGAAGGGCCCGTTTCCGCGTTGTATCTCTGAACTACACGAAACAAACTCAGTCCCTTGGGTGCTGGCAATATCACCCCAAGTATTCCCTGCACCCTTTCCTGCTTGACAACATGTTTCATATGATACGTGCCCAAAACGGAACGCAATATTCTAAAGGTGGCCTCGCATCCTAACTTGCATCTATCTCGCATCGAATCTGTTCCTTGCGGTCCGATATGGGAATGGGGATCATTTGTAACTCGGAATTAAATTTAAACGGAAAGTACATTTCGCCAGGCCATCAACGTAAGCTATCAAACCATCCCGACCCGCTCCTTTATATTATGGTACCACTGCGCTGCCAGCACCAACAGGAGAGGCGAGAACATCCGAAAGCCGCACAGCACCAGTTCGAGGAGAAACATTCACAAAGGGGTTTTCCCGTGGAAAATGCGCGTATTTGCCATTTGCATTGTGTGGGGAGCATGCCTGACAGGTAAAGTCGCAACAGTTAATCCGGCTACTTGCTCCGACATAACGTCGACCATCATTGTGAATGCGAACCGGTCTAATATTTCCCTACATGTAAATGGAAAGCCGGTTACGAAATTATTTCATCTCCAGTTTCAATGATGAGATCAACTCCTCGCTTCATCAAACATTTACCAGATCACAGTTTATTCAAGGAGGAGAAGGCAATTTTGTTATTTTTAAGGAGTTTTTTTTATCGTGTGGAAATCTTTTTTTAACTTGCTGCCTATCTTTATTATTGTCCGCGAAAATGCGTTGTGTTCATTTACCAACATTCACGGTGCGCTCCCAAACCTCAAAGCATTCGCGTGAATTATTGACCCTGCCCACCATTCCAACCCAAACAAATTAAATTCCGGGCGGCCACGCTGGGGCAGCAGTAGAGTAGCTGCCTTACAGCACTTGCAGCGCCGGAGCCCCGAGTTCGATCCCGACTACGGGTGCTGTCTGTACGGAGTTTGTAGCTTCTCGCCGTGACCTCGTGGGTTTTTCTCCGAGATCTGTGGCGTACAAGTATGCAGGTTAATTGGCTTGGTGTAAATGTAAATTATCCCCAGTGTGTGTAGGGTAGTGTTAATCTGTGGGGCTGACTAATGTGCCGGTTCGGTCTCGCTGACTGCCCGTTGAGTTACTCCAGAATGTTAGTACACCCGCCTGCCTGAGTTTTGCCCATATCCTTCTAAACCTGCCCAATGCATGTCCCTGTCTCAATGTTTCTTCAACATTACGATACTCGCTGCCTCAACTGCCTCCTCCGGCAGCTCGTTCCATACGTGTGTGGAAAAGGTTACCCCTCAGGTTGCTATTACCCCCCCCCCCCCGCCCCCCGCACACACACACATACATACACATACCCAACACCCCCGCCCCCTCTACCTTATACCCATGCCCTCAGGTTGTTGTTTCCCCTATTCTGAATAAGATATTCTGCAACTAACCGATATATTACGATCGATTTGGACGAACAGCAGAACGTGCAAACTACGCACCGACAACGGCGAGGTCAGATTCACATCCGTGTCTGTGGCGCTGTCGGAGCAGTGGAGAAACCCTGTTTAGCAGCCTGGCCTAAAATAGCTTATTAATGGCATTGTGATCATCGTACTCGGCGGGAAATGATCACAATTCATAGGAGACTTTGAATAAAGTATTTTGAAATCCGAATAGAACAAAGAACATTTCGAATACCGCGTTTTCTGAGAAGCTGGGAAGCTGCGAGATTTTCATTTCGGAGCTGTTGTAACGAGAGAGACACGGAACAGAGAATAGACCAGAACAGGGACCAGTAACGGAAGGAAGAGAGTCAAGGGTGACATATCTCAGCGAATAGGAAGCAAGCCACCGGCGTACATGCGCAAATCGTACCAAAAGCGACTTTGAAAACAATTCTCAGAATGACAGGAAACCGCGAACAGGAACCCGTGTGAGGCTTGCATTGGATTCCAGCGCGAGCCACAAGTCGCCTGATGTTTCTGTACGGGTGTGTACTGATTCCCATCACTGTGCGGCTCAAAGCGCAGTTATAAACTGCAGAGTCCCTCAGCTCCAGATCTGAGATGTTCAAACTGATTAATTTACTCTCGGTGCGGAGTTCGACAGTGAAACGACTTTTAGCAAACTCCGCTTTCCGTTCATAGTCATCGCTGTCTTTCCGTAAAGTGAACTCGGGCTCTGAGCCGGGCATCTGTCGATACCAGTATATACTGTAGGCACCAGGGGTTTTGCAGGTGCATTCCAACGTCACTGCTTCTCCTTCTGTCTTCACTGCTAATGGCGGCGACTGAGTGACAGAATCTGCACGGCCGTGATCTGTAAAAATAGAAGATGTGCGAGATTTAAAGTCTCAGAATCATACCCAGTTTCACAAGTAAAAGAGAAGGGGAAATGCATGTGTGTCGCTGTTACTTATCAAAAATGTTCCCCACGCCATCCAGATAATGAGGAACCACATGGTGTCTGTTAGCTGAGTTGTTGATGTGCCGTTGACAATCAGAGCGCTCCCTCGTTGTTTCCCCGTGTCTCCGTTGGCTCTCCAATAGCGGTGAGCGGGGTGGGGTCTATCTGTTGACGGAACAGCTGCGCTGGAGTCACTGCCCTTATAAGGGAAAATCGGAAGCAATAAAAGCAAAATATTGTTACCCAAGGAGCTCGGTGTTATATGATGAGATAACGTAACGACACGTATATACCTGCAAGTCATTGTGCGTTGAACGGCTCCCAAATCATGTCTGTGAGTTTCATGACGATCAGTTCAGTTTGGTTTCATTTGGTTTAGTTTGGTTCAATTTAGTTTAGATTTGGTTTATTATTGTCACCTATAACGTTAAACAGTAAAATAAAACGTTATTTTAAGGGGCAAAGGGAATTCGGGTAGAAGATGGTGAGAGAATGCGAGAGTACCTGAAGAGAGAGTGGACGCTGGCGCGCTTTGGCTGCCGCTGCTCTCTCTTCACATTGTGTTTTTGATTTTCTGTTTTTGGACTGAATTCTGTTTTAATTTGTGTCTCTGTGATGTCTTTATTACTTATTTTATTCTGATTATATGTTTTTTATTCCTATTAATCTATGTAAGGTGTCCTTGAAATGTCTGAAAGGCGCACAATAAATAAAATATATTATTATTATTATTATTATTACCTAAGCGGGGGTTGGGAAGGGGAAACAGGGGTTTTTCCAAGTTAGACTCAGAGAGTCATACAGCATGGGAACGGACTCTTCAGCCCAACCTGCCCACACCGACAAATATGTCCCATCTACATTAATCCCACCAGCCTGCGCTTGGCCCATATTCCTTCATGACTATCTTTTCCATGTACCTGTCTAAATTTTACGATGGTACCTGCCTCAACTACCAACCCCGGCAGCTTGATCCAGACACCCACCACCGTTTGTGTAAAAAGATTACCCCTCTGGTTCCTGTGAAATCCCCACCACACAAACACACACACACACACACACACACACACACACACACACACACACACACATACACACACACACACCTTAAACCTGTATCCTTTGGTTCTCTATTCCCCTATTCGGGGCAAGTGACTCTGTGCGTTTACTCGATCTATCCCTCTCATGATTTTGGACACCCTTCACCACCCTGCGCATCATGGAATAAAGTCCTAGCCACCTCATCCTCACCATGTAGCTCAGTGGCACGGCGGCACGGTGATGTCGCGCTATAGCTACTTCCTTACTGCGCCAGAGTCCCGGGTAAGCTGACTACGGGTGCTTGTATGTACAATTTGTACGCTCTCCAAGTGACTTGCTTGAGTTTTTCTCTGAGATCTTGGGTTTCCGCCCACACTTCAAGAACGTACATGTTTGCAAGTTACATGGCTTGTTTGAAAATGTAAAATTGTCCCTGGTGTGTGCAGGGTATTGTTTAGGTGCGGGGATCACTGGTAGGTGCGGACTTGGAGGGCCGAAGGGCCAGTTTTCGCGCTCTATCTCTGAACTACACTAAACAAAACTCAGTCCCTTGTGTACTGGCAACATCATCCCAAGTATTCTCTGCACCATTTCCTGCTTAACAACATATACAACACGTATATACCTGAAAGTCATTGTACGTTCAACGGCTCCCAAATCATGTCTGTGAGTTTCATGGCGTTCAGTTCAGTTTGGTTTCATTTGGTTTAGTTTATGTCAATTTAGTTTAGATTTGGTTTATTATTGTCACCTATAACGTGAAACAGTAAAATAAAACGTTATTTTAAGGGGCAAAGGGAATTCGGGTACAAGATGGTGAGAGAATGCGAGGGAACCTAAGCGGGGGAGGGGAAGGGGAAACAGGGGTTTCTCCAAGTTAGACTCAGAGAGTCATACAGCGTGGGAACGGACTCTCCAGCCCAACCTGCCCACACCGACCAATATGTCCCATCTACATTAATCCCACCAGCCTGCGCTTGGTCCATATTCCTCCAGGCCTATCTTTTCCAAATGCCTGTCGGAAACGTTACGATGGTACCTGCCTCGACTACCTACCACAGCAGCTCGACGCAGACACCCACCACCGTTTGTGTAAAAAGATTCCTATCAAAAGATTCCTCTGGTTCCTATTAAATCCCCACCACACACACACACACACCTTCAACCAGTATCCTCTGGTTCTCTATTCCCATATACGGGGCAAGTGACTCTGTGCGTTTACTCGATCTATTCCTCTCATGATTTAGGACATCCTGCACCCCCATGCGCATCATGGAATAAAGTCCTAGCCAACTCATCCTCACCATGTAGATCAGTGGCACGGCGGCACGGTGACGTAACCTTATAGCTATTTCCTTACTGCGCCAAAGACCCGGGTATCCCGACTACGGGTGCTTGTGCTGAAAAGCAGGACCTCCAGGGTTGATATCTCCGGTATGCTTCCAGTTCCTCGTGCTGGCGAGAACAGGAACAGGGAGATACGGGACCTGAACGTGTGGCTGAGGAACTGGTGCACGGGGCACGGATTTAGATTCTTAGATCACTGGGATCTGTTTTGGGGTAAGGGGGAACTGTACAAAAGGGACGGATTGCATCTTAACAGGTGAGGGGCCAGCATTCTGGCAGGCAGATTTGCCACTGCTACACAGGTGGTTTTAAACTGAATAAGGGGGGTGGGGTGTCGAATGGGATAGTGGAGGATGGAGTTAAAGGGAAAGGGTTTCTTAAATGTGTGAGCGTAGAGACAGAGGGGTGTAAAATGAGGGTAGAAGCAATAGGTAGCAAGGTGAAAAATAAAAGTGGCAGGCAGACAAAACCAGGGCAAAAAATCCAAAAGGGCCACTTTTCAACATTATTGTATAAGGGGTAAGAGTGTTGTAAAAACAAGCCTGAAGGCTTTGTGTCTCAATGCAAGGAGCATTCGTAATAAGGTGGATGAGTTGAATGTGCAGATAGCTATTAATGAATATGATATAGTTGGGATCACGGAGACATGACTCCAGGGTGACCAATGTTGGGAGCTGAACATCCAGGGATATTCAATATTCAGGAGGGATAGAGAGAAAGGAAAAGGAGGTGGGGTAGCGTTGCTGATTAGAGAGGAGATTAACGCAATGTAAAGGAAGGACATTAGTTTGGAGGATATGGAATCGGTATGGGTAGAGCTGCGAAACACTAAGGGGCAGAAAACGCTTGTGGGTGTTGTGTACAGGCCACCTAACAGTAGTAGTGAAGTTGGAGATGGTATCAAACAGGAAATTAGAAATGCGTGCGACAAAGGCAAAACCGTTATAATGGGTGACTTCAATCTACATATAGATTGGGTGAATCAAATTGGCAGGGGTGCTGAGGAAGAGGATGTCTTGGAATGTATGCGGGATAGTTATCTAAATCAACATGTAGGGGAACCAACGAGAGAGCAGGCTATTTTAGACTGGGTATTGAGTAATGAGGAAGGGTTAGTTAGCAGTCTTGTTGTACGTGTCCCCTTGGGCAAGAGTGACCATAATATGGTTGAGTTCTTCTTTAGGATGTAGAGTGACATTGTTAATTCAGAAACAATGGTTCTGAACTTAAAGAAAGGTAACTTTGAGGGTATGAGACGTGAATTGGCCAAGATTGACTGGCAATTAATTCTAAAAGGGTTGACGGTGGATATGCAAACTCAATCACAAAAGGCGGATTGAGGAGCACTTCCATAACAACTCTGACCCCAGGCGCATGTGGCAAGGAATCAAATCCCTTGCCGATTACCAGAAAGTTAACACCCCTCCCCCAGACAACGCCAACCTTCCTGACGAGCTAAACCATTTCTATGCTCGCTTTGACCGAGATAACAAAACCCCAGCCATCAAAGTTGCTCCACCCCCAAATGAACAACCCCTCAGTCTCTCCACCTCTGCTGTACAAGATGCACTGAGCAAGGTGAATGAGCGCAAAGCTGCCGGCCCCGATGGCATCCCTGGCCGGGTGCTTAGGGCATGTGCTGGACAACTATCCCAAGTCTTTACCGACATTTTCAATCACTCACTGGCCCAGGGTGTTGTCCCCACTTGGCTCAAGACATCAACCATCGTGCCAGTGCCCAAACAGTCAGCCACAGGGAGCCTCAACGATTTCCGCCCAGTGGCAATCACCCCTGTCATTGCTAAGTGCTTTGAGCGGCTGATCTTGGCTCACCTCAAAGCCAGCCTCCCCCCCACACTGGACCCCCATCAGTTTGCCTACCGGGCCAACAGGTCTACAGAGGACGCCATATCGGCGGCCCTACACTCTGCCCTGACCCACCTGGACAACAACAACTCCTACATCAGGTTGCTGTTCATTGATTTCAGCTCCGCTTTCAACACTGTCATCCCCGCCAGCTTGATCACCAAACTCAGCGGGCTTGGCATCTCCACCTCCCTCTGCAACTGGACACTGGATTTCCTCACCAACAGACCACAGTCTGTTAGGGTCAACAACCTCACCTCCACCACTATAACACTGAACACCGGCGTGCCACAGGGCTGTGTGCTCAGCCCTCTCCTCTACTCCCTCTTCACCCACGACTGCATCCCTAAGTACGGATCCAACGCCATCATTAAGTTTGCTGACGACACCACGGTGGTAGGACTGATCAGTGACAACGATGAGTCAGCCTACAGAGAGGAGGTCCAGCACCTGACAACCTGGTGTGCCAATAATAACCTCGTCCTCAACTCCAAGAAGACGAAGGAACTTATTGTCGACTTCAGGAAGGTCAGAGGGGGCAGACATACCCCCATCCACATAAACGGGACTGAGGTGGAGCGCGTCTCCAGCTACAAATTCCTCGGGGTACACATCTCGGAGGATTTGTCCTGGTCCCTCAACACCTCCAAGATGATCAAAAAGGCACAGCAGCGCCTTTACTTCCTGAGGAGGCTCAAGAAAGCCCACCTGTCCCCCCAGATCCTGACCAACTTCTACCGGTGTACCATCGAGAGCATCCTGACCGCCTGCTTCACGGTATGGTACAGCAGCTGCACTGTTGCGGACAGGAAGGCACTACAACGGGTGGTGAAAACCGCGCAGCACATCATCGGTGCCCCGCTCCCTGCCATGGATGCCCTCCACCGAAAACGGTGTCTGGAACGAGCTGGGAAAATCATTAAAGACCCCTCCCACCCCAACCATGGACTGTTTGCCCTCCTCCCATCAGGGAGGCGGTACAGGAGCCTCAGGTCTCGTACCAGTAGGATGAGGAACAGCTTCTACAATCATACCGTCGTATTGCTGAACTCGGAGTCCCGCCGATAGATTCCTCCGGTCCCTCCGTCCCCATTGTTTAATTATTCTGTATTTTTTATTATTCTGTATCCTCTTTTTTTTTTTTTTTTTTTTTATATATTGCACTACTACGGACTGACGCAAAACTGCATTTCGTTGTACCCATACTCAGTATTTGTGCAATGACATTAAAGTTGAATTGAAAAAAAAGACATTTAAAGACTGCATGGATGAACTACAAAAATTGTTCATCCCAGTTTGGCAAAAGAATAAATCAGGGAAGGTAGTACATCCGTGGATAACAAGGGAAATCAGGGGTAGTATCAAAGCGAAGGATGATGCGTACAAATTAGCCAGAAAAAGCAGCATACCGGAGGACTGGGAGAAATTCAGAGACCAGCAGAGGAGGACAAAGGGCTTAATTAGGAAAGGAAAAATAGATTATGAAAGAAAACTGGCAGGGAACATAAAAACTGACTGCAAAAGTTTTTATAGATATGTGAAAATAAAGAGATTAGTTAAAACAAATGTAGGTCCCGTGCAGTCATAAACAGGTTAGTTGATCATGGGGAACAAGGATATGGCGGACCAATTGAATAACTACTTTGGTTCCGTCTTCACTAAGGAATACATAAATAATCTGCCGGAAATAGCAGGGGACCGCGGGTCAAAGGAGTTGGAGGAATTGAGTGAAATACAGGTTAGTCGGGAAGTGGTGTTGGGTAAATTGAATGGATTAAAGGCCGATAAATCCCCAGGGCCAGATAGGCTGCATCCCAGAGTACGTAAGGAAGTAGCTCCAGAAATAGTGGATGCATTAGTAATAATCTTTCAAAACTCCTTAGATTCTGGAGTAGTTCCTGAGGATTGGCGGGTAGCAAACGTAACCCCAATTTTTAAGAAGGGAGGGAGAGAGAAAACGGGGAATTACAGACCAGTTAGTCTAACGTCGGTAGTGGGGAAACTGCTAGAGTCGGTTATTAAAGATGGGATAGCAGCACATTTGGAAAGTGGTGAAATCATTGGACAAAGTCAGCATGGATTTACGAAAGGTAAATCATGTCTGACGAATCTTATAGAATTTTTCGAGGATGTAACTAGTAGCGTGGATAGGGGAGAACCAGTGGATGTGGTGTATCTGAACTTCCAGAAGGCTTTCGACAAGGTCCCACATAAGAGATTAGTATACAAACTTAAAGCACACGGCATTGGGGGTTCAGTTTTGATGTGGATAGAGAACTGGATGGCAAACAGTAGGTGTAAACGGGTCCTTTTCACAATGGCAGGCAGTGAGTAGTGGGGTACCGCAAGGCTCAGTGCTGGGACCTCAACTATTTACAATATATATTAATGATCTGGATGAGGGAATTGAAGGCAATATCTCCAATTTTGCGGATGACACTAAGCTGGGGGGCAGTGTTAGCTGTGAGGGGGATGCTAGGAGACTGCAAGGTGACTTGGATAGGCTGGGTGAGTGGGCAAATGTTTGGCAGATGCAGTATAATGTGGATACATGTGAGGTTATCCATTTTGGTGGCAAAAACAGGAAAGCAGACTATTATCTAAATAGTGGCCGACTAGGAAAAGGGGAGATGCAGCGAGCCCTGGGTGTCATGGTGCACCAGTCATTGAAAGTAGGCATACAGGTGCAGCAGGCAGTGAAGAAAGCGAATGGTATGTGCCCTGGAGCAAAAGGATTTGAGTATAGGAGCAGGGAGGTTCTACTGCAGTTGGACCGGGTCTTGGTGAGACCACACCTGGAGTATTGCGTACAGTTTTGGTCTCCATATCTGAGGAAGGACATTATTGCCATAGAGGGAGTGCAGAGAAGGTTCACCAGACTGATTCCTGGGATGGCAGGACTGTCTTATGAAGAAAGACTGGATAGACTTGGTTTATTCTCTCTAGAATTTAGGAGATTGAGAGGGGATCTTATAGAAACTTACAAAATTCTTAAGGGGTTGGACAGGCTAGATGCAGGAAGATTGCTCCCGATGTTGGGGAAGTCCAGGACAAGGGGTCACAGCTTAAGGATAAGGGGGAAATCCTTTAAAACCGAGATGAGAAGAACTTTTTCACACAGAGAGTGGCGAATCTCTGGAACTCTCTGCCACAGAGGGTAGTTGAGGCCAGTTCATTGGCTATATTTAAGAGGGAGTTAGATGGGGCCCTTGTGGCTAAGGGGATCAGAGGGTATGGAGAGAAGGCAGGTCGGGATACTGAGTTGGATGATCAGCCATGATCATATTGAATGGCGGTGCAGGCTCGAAGGGCCGAATGGCCTACTCCTGCACCTAATTTCTATGTTTCTATGATTGTATGTACAGTTTGTACGCTCTCCAAGTGATTACGTAGGTTTTTCTCTGAAATCTTGGGTTTCCGCCCACACTTCAAGGACGTACATGTTTGCAGGTTACTTGCATCTATCTCGCATCGAATCCGTTCCTTGCGGTTGGATGTGGGAATGGGGGCCATTTCTAACTCGGAATTAAATTTACATTTAAAAAAGTACATTTCACCAGGCAATCAACGTAACCTATAAATCCTGCATTGACCCGCTCCTCATAGTTCCTTTACATTATGATATCTTAGCGTTCCTCACAAAAGCCGAGTCGAGTTTTCCCTGTTACAGCGGTGAGGACCAGTCACTACATGCCTAACCTGAAAGAACGCCGACCGAGTCCCAACCGGGGAGGAAGTTGAGGTAGGCGGAAGTCTGTCGCTTCCCGCCCACCTTTACCCCAGCGCCACCAGCACCAGCAGGAGAGGCGAGAACATCCGAGAGCCGCACAGCACCAGGTCGACGAGGGAATTTCACAAATAGTTTTTCAAAGGGAAAATGCACGTATTTGTCATTTGGATTGTGTGGGGAGCATGCCTGATAGGTAAAATCGCAACAGTTAATCCGGCTATTTACTCCGACGGAACGTCGACCATCATAGTGAATGCGAACCGGTCTACTCTCTCCCTATATGTAAATGGAAAGCCGGGTACTATCTAATCGGATCCACATGCCCTGGATAAAATGAATAGGTATAGGTAATGTTTCGGGTCGAGACCCTTCTTCACGTCACCTATTCCTTTTGTCAAGAGAGGCTGGCTGACCCGCTGAGTTACTCCAGCTTCTTGTGTCTAAATTCGGTTTAAGTCAGCATCTGCAGTTCCTTCCTTCCTATAAGCCGCTGCAATGGTCGATTCACCTCGATATGCAAGGGAACTATGCGATGCATATCCACCCCAGTGTCGACATTGGCCTTTGTCTCTGGAACTGATTCGCTACAATAATAATAACTTTACTCTGCACTCTGTATCTTCCGTTTAACTATCCATTGAACGTGCGTTTGATTTGATTGTATTTAAGTATATTATCAGTTGATCTGTTTGGGTGACATGTAATACAAAGGTCTTCCGCGTATTTCGGTGCACGCATGACAAACCTTATCCATATTTTTTTTCAGATCCCAATCATGGAGATACCGTCACACAATCGCTGCCGTCAGCACAGAAGGTAGAAGGAGAGTCGATGACTTTCAGCTGCACCTATGATACCGCAGCAACGAGCTACTACTTATTTTGGTACCGGCATAATCAGGACTCAATGCCCGAGTTCATACTGAGGAAACAATCAACAGGAGCCGAAAAGAAAGCCGATATTGCAGGCGATCGCTTCTCTTCCCAGCTCCAGACCGATCGAAAAGTCGTCAGTTTAACCCAATCGGGGCTGGAGCTGAGCGACTCTGCAGTTTATTACTGCGCCTTTAGCCGCACAGTGATGGAAACCAATGAAACCTTCATACAAAAACATCAGCTTATGCTTTGCCTGCTGCAGCGAGATACGTCTACACCGCGCTTGCTGGTTGTGGTTTCCAAGCGCCTGAGAATTCTTCCCAACTCACTCAGTTTCTCTCGAGGGCGGCTTGCGGTGTCATCGGCGCAGCTGAAACCCACCGACTCCCTTTCTGTGCTCCGTGCTGAGGGCGGCATCTGTGTGAACAGAATCGCCATGTCTGGTGTCTGGAAAACACATGGATTGGGTTTAGATTTATAATGGTCATATATAAGGTTAAGAAGGTTAAACTGTTGGGTATAAATGCAGGAATAGCAAGATGGATTCAGCAGTGGCTGAATGGGAGAAGCCAGAGGGTAATGGTGGATGGCTGTGTGTCGGGTTGGAGGCAGGTGACTAGTGGGGTGCCTCAGGGATCTGTGTTGGGTCCTTTGTTGTTTGTCATGTACATCAATGATCTGGATGAAGCTGTGGTAAATTGGATTAGTAAGTATGCAGATGATACCAAGATAGGGGGTGTTGTGGATAATAAAGAGGATTTCCAAAGTCTACAGAGTGATTTAGGCCATTTGGAAAAATGGGCTGAAAGATGGCAGATGGAGTTTAATGCTGATAAATGTGAGGTGTTACACCTTGGCAGGACAAATCAAAATAGGACGTACGTGATAAATGGTAGGGAATTGAAGAATACAGTTGAACAGAGGGATCTGGGAATAACCGTGCATAGTTCCTTGAAGGTGGAATCTCATATAGATAGGGTGGTAAAGAAAGCTTTTGGTATGCTAGCCTTTATAAATCAGAGCATTGCGTATAGAAGCTGGGACGTAATGTTAAAATTGTACAAGGCATTGGTGAGACCAAATCTGGAGTATGGTGTACAATTGTGGTCGCCCAATTATAGGAAGGATGTCAACAAAATAGAGAGAGTACAGAGGAGATTTACTAGAATGTTGCCTGGGTTTCAACAACTAAGTTACAGAGATAGGTTGAATAAGTTAGGTCTTTATTCTCTGGAGCGCAGAAGGTTAAGGGGGGACTTGATAGAGGACTTTAAATTGATGAGAGGGATAGACAGAGTTGATGTGATCAAGCTTTTCCCTTTGAGAATAGGGAAGATTCAAACAAGAGGACATGACTTCAGAATTAAGGGACAGAATTTAGGGGTAACATGAGGGGGAACTTCTTTACTCAGAGAGTGATAGCGGTGTGGAATGAGCTTCCAGTGGAAGTGGTAGCGGCAGGTTCGTTGGTATCATTTAAAAATAAATTGGATAGGCATATGGATGAGAAGGGAATGGAGGGTTATGGTATGAGTGCAGTCAGGTGGGACTAAGGGAAAAAAGTTGTTCGGCACGGACTTGTAGGGCCGAGATGGCCTGTTTCCGTGTTGTAATTGTTATATGGTTATATGGTTATACAGTGATGAACTATGCTTTGCATACCAGCTGGTAGATCAGATAACGACCCATAAATACAACCCATTTAAACCGAAGTGCAATATAGAAGCAAGATAGAGCAAAGGAAAGATACAGAGTGCAGAATAAAGTTCTCCACATTGTAGCGCATCAATTCCAGAATCAAATCCCAATGTCCACAATGGGGTCCGATGTGCACTGGCCTGTACTCTACTTTATGGAGTTAAATCTTGCAGTACCCAGCCGAAGATAGACCCATAATGCTGGAGTAACAGCGGAACAGGAGGCATATCCGGAGAGAAGATGGGTGAATGCTTCGGGTCGAGACTGAGAGTCAGTGGAGAGGGAGACTAGAGATATGGGAAGGTAAGGTGTGAAACGATAGATCAAAGCGGAAGGTTAACTAGGAAATGTCGAATATCATTGCTAGCTGCGGTAACGGTAACAACGTGGCATTGAAACATAAACTTTAGAGCGATAATGAATGATACCGAGATTGCAAATGTATCGCTTATTAGCGACGAGGATAAACATCATCTTCTTCATCTGTGCATTCCCTACATTGGCGATATTCGGCTCGATTTGGGAATGCAATGTTGCTCATTGCAGCTGAGCGCGGTACATCGAGTGCTTTATTGTCAACGTCATCGCAGCCGCGGACAAGAGGAGAGCGATTCCACACTTGTTCATTGCTAGCACCGCGGAAGCCTGGCGCGGCTCCTATTTCTGAGTTTGTGTCAGTCATGCAACAACACCTGCCCCCGAATACATCTGTGGTCGTCAAAAATAATCGGCTCGATGAGCGGAAACGATGACGTAGTGAGTCTGTGTAACCTACAACACATCACGTGATCCTGCTTGCCTCCTCTATGTGTTTGCAAAAACTCATAATAACCATATAACAATTACAGCACGGAAACAGGCCATCTCGACCCTTCTAGTCCGTGCCGAACACATAATCTCCCCTAGTCCCATATACCTGCGCTCAGACCATAACCCTCCATTCCTTTCCCATCCATATAACTATCCAATTTATTTTTAAATGATAAAAACGAACCTGCCTCCACCACCTTCACTGGAAGCTCATTCCACACAGCTACCACTCTCTGAGTAATGAAGTTCCCCCTCATGTTACCCCTAAACTTCAGTCACTTAATTCTCAAGTCATGTCCCCTTGTTTGAATCTTCCCTACTCTCAGTGGGAAAAGCTTTTCCACGTCAACTCTGTCTATCCCTCTCATCATTTTAAAAACGTCTATCAAGTCCCCCCTTAACCTTCTGCGCTCCAAAGAATAAAGCCCTAACTTGTTCAACCTTTCTCTGTAACTTAGTTGCTGAAACCCAGGCAACATTCTAGTAAATCTCCTCTGTACTCTCTCTATTTTGTTGACATCCTTCCTATAATTAGGCGACCAAAATTGTACACCATACTCCAGAATTGGCCTCAGCAATTTTGCTAGCCCTTGCTGTCTCCTACCCTTCCTTAACGCTCTAGCTGTCTCCTCCCACCCTCCCATCCGCCCGCCCTCGGGCTCCTCCCCCTCATCCCCTTTTCCTTCTTTCTCCCACCCCCCATCAGTCTGAAGAAGGGTTTCGGCCCGAAACGTCGCCTATTTCCTTCGCTCCATAGATGCTGCTGCACCCGCTGAGTTTTCCCAGCAATTTTGTGTACCTTTGGCCTCACCAATGCCTTGTAGAATTTTAACATTACATCCCAACTTCTATACTCAATGCTCTGATTTATAAAGGCCAGCACACCAAACGCTTTCTTTACCACCCTATCTACATGAGATTCCACTTTCAGGGAACTGCACAGTTATTCCCAGATCCCTCTGTTCACCTACATTCTTCAATTTCCTACCATTTACCATGTACGTCCTACGTACGTAATGACACTTCCTACTTGCAACAGGAAGCACTTGCTACCGCCCTCGTTGTGCAGTTTGCCAGGATACTGGTCCCAACAGGGTTCAAGTGGACACAGCTCCAGCAAATGGATTTATGTTTTTGCTGCAGATTACATCACCCCTCATCTGCTGATTCGGTGTAACCACCGGGTGATCAGAGACAAAACAATTTGGATAAAGGAGGGGCAAAGTGGTTCGAGTCAATTAGTGGCGATGTTAATAATATTAGCCTGTACTGCCTGGTTCCAAGAGGCAGTCCACAAGCCGTACTCCGCGCAGGGGAGGCCCAATGGGGAAAATTGCGAGAATGAGTTTGCAACAAAGGATGCTCCATGTGGACAACGAAGAAACAAGCAACGTATCCAGCCCGCTCTTATATCCGCCCGTCTCTACCTCTTTAACTTTCTGGTGGTGGTTCACCGTTCGTGTACTACATCTCGTCTCACGCATTCCATTTTCTTGTACAATGTCTGGCAGACGCCGCTTACTTCCTCCGACACATCATTTTACATGTGCCGCAAATTCCAGCATCTCCAGTCATTTGTGACTTGTCTCTAATGGACTACGCTGTTTTCACAACAAAACTGCGTGTGGTGCTAATGCATAGACCTGGGTGTCGTGGTACACCAGTCATTGAAAGTAGGCATGCAGGTGCAGCAGGCAGTGAAGAAAGCGAATGGCATGTTAGCTTTCATAGCAAAAGGATTTGAGTATAAGAGCAGGAAGGTTCTACTACTGTTGTAGTGTTGTAGTGAGACCACACCTGGAGTATTGCGTACAATTTTGTCTCCTAATCTGAGGAAAGACATTCTTGCCATAGAGGGAGTACAGAGAAGGTTCACCAGACTGATTCCTGGGATGTCAGGCCTTTCATATGAAGAAAGACTGGATAGACTTGGCCTGTACTCGCAAGAATTTAGAAGATTGAGGGGGGATCTTACAGAAACATACAAAATTCTTAAGGGATGGACAGGCTAGATGCAGGAAGATTGTTCCCGATGTTGGGGAAGTCCAGAACTAGGGGTCACATTTTAAGGATAAGGGGGAAGTCTTTTAGGACCGAGATGAGAAGGTCATTTTTTTACACAGATAGTGGTGAATCTGTGGAATTCTCTGCCACAGAGGGTAGTTGAGGCCGGTTCATTTACTATATTTAAGAGCGAGTTAGATGTGGCCCTTGTGGCTAAAGGGATCAGGGGGTATGAAGAGAAGGCAGGGATGGGATACTGAGTTGGATGATCAGCCATGGTCATATTGAATGCTGGTGCAGGCTTGAAGGGCCGAATGGCCTACTCCTGCACGCGTTTTCTATATTTCTATGTTTCTATAGAATGATTCCCTGCACTTTCGAGCAGAGGAGAAGCTACGCTCTGCAAATGCTGTCCTCCTGCAATGCGTCGATGCAGCGAATAAGGATGAGGTGTAGATTCAAATTGACATCCTACCGGTGGCAGCTCAACCAACCGCTTGTCGTCTGCGACGGCGGTTTCTTGCTCCTCCAAGGTCAGCTTGCAGTTACTGAATATCCCACAGGAGGGCGCTCAACCTTAGCCAACATTAGTATGAAATAGCGGAGTAAAGTCAACTGCAGATGTTGAAACACAGAACTGCAAATACTTATTTGCGAACTAAACTACGCAAAGTGCAGGAGTAACTCAGGGATTCAGATATATCTCTGGCGAACGTGGTTCCCGGAAGTTTTGTCAATCTCCCTACCTGCTTCCACTACCTGTAACCTGCGGACCACTGCAACCTCCGGGAACTGCACGGAAACCTTGGGTGGGGCGCAAAGTCTCCAGAGGTTTCCGTTCAGGTTTGCAAAGTGGGACAGGGGCATAAGCGCCTTGTTTCCGCGCTGTTTATCTCTAAACTGCATTCAAAGGGAATGGGTGCAAAGCGTAGCGTCCAAAGACGGGCAAACGTGATTGGTGAAGATGGCAAAAAATGTCGGCATTGACGTCGTGGACTGCATTTTGTGTTGTGTGACTCAAATGTTTTGAGCTGATTAATTTAACCATGCTTTTTCAAAGGCTTTTGTCATCCAGAATGTAACATTTGTTCGCTGTTTTTCAATTCAATAATAGAATAATAGAATGTAGATATTCTGTGATAGAATGATATTATTGTCACATGTTGTCATTAAGTACAGTGAAATGCTTGGTTTGCATACAACCCGGTAAAGCTGTGTAGCAGGCCTCACCGAGGCAAGTACACAAGTGTGGCCACGTGTTGGCGCCGACACAGAGTTGTACTTCTTCCCGGTACACAAAAGTGCTGGAGCAACTCAGCGGATGCAGCAGCATCCATGGAGCGAAGGAAATAGGCAACGTTTCGGGCCGAAACCTAACTTCTTCCCGAATGTTTCTATGCGTTTCCTTTGTCCTCAGATTCGCCACGTGAGCTATCGAACGGAAGTGAATAGCGCCGTTGCTCCAATGTGTTGATACTCTGTACATCTTTCCCTGTTTCTGTCTACAGCACTCACGCCCCATCTCACATAATAGAATCGCCTTCCCTACCTCTTCTCCCATTATCTCCCTTTCCTCCCTGTCATTTACACAAAATGCTCCTTCTCTGCGTCATGATATTGCCCATGTCTCCAAACTGCACGATTATAACGTGGAACGCGCAACACAGCGATTTCGGATCTGACCTTTTTCTCTGAGATTCGATGCGCGAATTGCCACATTTAATGGGTTCGTCTCGAAGACAGATTTCCCCAGACAGCACGATTTGAACAGGCAGTCGGTAAACTCGCTCCTGCGACCACACCTGGAGTATTGCGTACAGTTTTGGTCTCCTAATCTGAGGAAATACATTCTTGCCATAGAGGGAGTGCAGAGAAGGTTCACCAGACTGATTCCTGGGATGTCAGGACTTTCATATGAAGAAAGACTGGATAGACTCGGCTTGTACTCGCTGGAATTATGAAGATTGAGGGGGGATCTTATAGAAACATACAACATTCTTAAGGGGTTGGACAGGCGAGATGCAGGAAGATTGTTCCCGATGTTGGGGAAGTCCAGAATAAGAGGTCAAAGTTTAAGCATAAGGGTGAAATCTTTTTGGAGCGAGATGAGAAATACATTTTTCACACAGAGAGTGGTGAATCTCTGGAATTCTCTGCCACAGAGGGTAGTTGAGGCTAGTTCATTGGCTATATTTAAGAGGGAGTTAGATGTGGCCCTTGTGGCTAAAGGGATTATGGGATATGGAAAGAAGGCAGGTACAGGATACTGAGCTGGATGATCCGCCATGATCATATTGAATGGCGGTGCAGGCTCGAAGGGCCGAATGGCCTACTCCTGCACCTATTTTCTATATGTCTATGTTTCTATGTCTATTTTGATCCAGTCCTCGTTGTTCCATAATGCCGTGGTATTTGATTGTCAGGTCTAGCCCTTCCCTGTACAAGGATAAGGAGGTTTTCTACCCCACCGGGATCTCTGCAAGCGGAACCACTTCCCCGGGAGGACGTGCCGTGGCTCGGGGGAAGTTGAAATAGACGGGGTATGGAGGGTGGAGCGATACGACACAGGAGTTCCCATTTGCAGTCAGTCACTCCCCACTCACCCTGGTCACAGCGCCACCAGGTGCAAACAGGAGACACGAGAAGATCCGAAAGCCTCACAACACTCGATCGACGAGGCCATTGGAAGATACGAAACTTCGCCATCTGGTTTGTGTGTGGAGCGTGTCTGACAGGTAAATTTCCTACAAACACTCCATACGCTTTCATGTGAAAGTGATTGCAATCCGAGTTGCGACTTGAACCGGTCTAATTTGCCCATATGAAAATATAGCTAGGGTATTGTCCGATACACATCCTCAACCGGGGATACTGTGCAATTCCATAAGCTAGGGTACCGTCCGATTCACCTTTACACTTGAAATGTGTACATAGAACTGATGCGCTACAATAAGGATTATATTCTGCATTCTCTATCTTCCCCTTTGCTCTGCTTGTTATACATGCGTTTGATTTGAGTGTATTTATGGAGGCGCCGGAGGAGGGAGGTGGCAGCCCTGAAGGCAGTCTGTTCGTTTTTTTCATCCTTTTTGTTATTTTTAGCGTTTTGTTTTTTGGGGGGGGACTTTTTTTTCAGGTTCCTACCTTCCCGGAGAGCTGACCAAGTTTCGGATCACATTCTACGGGCTTTGCGGCCTACCATCGATGGAGTTGAAAAGCCGCCTCGGACTGGCGTCAGCCCTACCGCGGGGCGCGGACTGAACATCGGAGCGGATCCCTTCCCTGGGATCGCTCCCACCGCGGTTTGCGGACTTACCATCAAGGGTTCATAGTCTCGGGAGAGGCAAGTCAGGAGCTCCAACGCCGCAGAACGTTCGTCCAGCCCAGACGCGGGGTTCGATCGCCCGGCGCGGGGGAACTGACATCCCCCCCAATGCAGGAGCTGAACGACCCGACGCGGAGGGCCCGAACGCCGCCGGCTACGGGGGTCAAGACCGTCCCGTCAACCGGGGCTCGAGGCCCCCGACCAAGGAAGAACAAAGGGAAGAGACTTGAACTTTATTTCGCCTTCCATCACAGTGAGGAATGTGTAGGTGTCACTTTGTTGGATGTTTATGTTTAAACGTGTTGTTTTTTTTAGTCTGTTGCTTTTTTAAATTGTATGACTGATCTGGCCAGTGAAATTTCACTACACCAATAGGTGTATGTGACAATAAATGAACCTTATCGTATTAGCTGATCCGTTTTGGACAGCTTGTGATACAAAGCTCTTCCGTGTATCTCGTTGCACTTCTGACAATAATAAAAACAAACCGAATCCACGTGTTCTTCAGATCCCAGTCATGGCGATTCCGTCACGCAGTCGCTGCCTTCGGCGCAGAAAGTAGAGGGAGAGTCGGTGACGTTCAGCTGCACCTACGCTACCGCTGTCCAGAACTACTACTTATATTGGTACCGGCATATTCCAGACTCAGGACCCGAGTTCATACTGTGGAAATATACAAGTAGTGACGAGGAGAAAGCAGATTTTGCCCGTGCTCGCTTCTCCGCCCAGCTCCAGACCGAAAGAAAATTCACCAGCTTAACCCTTTCGGGGCTGCAACTGAGCGATTCCGCAGTTTATTACTGCGCTCTGTGGAGCACAGTGATGAAACCAGTTGCACCTTCCTACAAACACATCAGCTTCTGCTTTGCTTTCTGAGCCGATATGTCTGCAGCGCGCATGCTGTTTGTGGTTTCCCGCCGCCATGAGAACTCATCCCACATCCACTCAGTTTCTCTTGTCCTCCGAGACTTCTGCAGCTTCCGCTGTTATTTCGCCCTCACTGGCTTCAACTTGTATTCAGAATATTCGTCTTTCCATCCACAACATCTGCTCTCTCCTGCTCTTTCTGCAATATCTGAATGTTTACGCCGACTTGGCTCGCTACCCCCATCGTGGTCATTGTTGTATTTGTCATCAAATTCACAGCCTTCGCTGCGAGTCCCGAAGGCTTTTAATTTCCAGCGATTGTCCTCATCAACTTTGTCCTTATCAACAGCCTCGCTCTAGTTCTCGCTCTCTATATATTTGCACCTAATTCCCCCTTTTTCTGTCTCTCCCTATTTCATTCCTATCACACACCCCCACAAACACACACACGCACACACACACACACAAACACACACCCACACACACACACACACACACACACACACACACACACACACACACACACACACACACACACACACACACACACACACACACACACACACATACACACACACACACACACACACACACTCACGCACGAACACACACACACCCACACACACACACACACACACACACACACACACACACACATACACACACACATACACACACGCACACGCACACGCACACACAACACACACACACACACACACACACACACACACATACACACACACATACACACACGCACACGCACACGCACACACACACACACACACACACACACACACACACACACACACACACACAAACACGCGCGCGTCGCTCTCTGTTTATTCCACCTCCATTATGCTTCTCCTTCTCTCTCAAACTTTCCTATAAAATCAATAACCTTTCCCTGTTTCTCTGTGGATCTCTGCATCTATATTCCCGGCATTAACTTCCGATCACTTTTCCTCTCTCCCTACCGAGTTACAGCGAGACGGGTATAAAGCGGAATATCTGACCTTATTCCACGCTGACAAGAAGAAAGGCTAAAAAGCGTGCATGATGCACAACGACAAATCACCGGTGGAACTGCAGAAACGTTGGAGGAAATCAACGTTCAACACACAAAACGATGACTTGAACAGCATAGAAAATAGTTCTTAGACATGTACTGCCCAGGAATGGGGCCATCGGCCCGACCGTACCGAACAAAATGCCAAGCCAAACAAATCTCATACCTTACAATGTACTAACCTTTCCCTAAAAGGGTATATTTGCAAACGGCATTTCCATAAACTGTGTGAACTAAAGGTGAATGAAATCAGTCAAACAAAAAGGAATGAAATGCATAAGAGTCGAGTAATTCAACGGGCCAGACATTCCTCCGAAAGATCCACCCGGTCCATTGAGTTCCTCCAGTGCTTTGAGTTATGGTCAAGGTTCCAGCGTCTGCAGTTTCCTGTGTCTCTGCATTCAAATTAATCCAGGGCACGGAATTAATACATTATTTAAGAAATGTTACTTGCTCAGTTCCTTGATGTTGCTAGTGGTGATAGCAGAAGGCCGAGTTGGAAAAAAGAATGTTTACATCAGGGAAGAAAACATTCAATCTTCGTTCCACTGTAGAACCGATCTGTAATGCAAAAATAAAACAAACTACTTACAGTTCAGGCGGCATCGGTGGAAGCAAATAGATCGTTTCTGGACGAGATCCTCTCTCTGGAGTGGGGTGGAGGGGAGATATCCATCTTCAATAAGTCAGCGCAATGATAAAGTCTGGCTTGCGACTGGTGGATCAAAGTGATAAGAGATGGATTGGTGGGTGGAAACAGCCAGGGGGGGAGGGGGTGTGATAACAAAGGCTGTGACGTGTTACGTGATTGGTAGCGGTAACCGGGACTGTAGTTGATGAAATCACACGAGAAAGGAAGGTGGAATATATGAGAAAATCTGCCTGGAGTGGGCAGGTGGGAATAGTCAGAGTACGGAACCCATTGTAACGAATGTGCAGACGTTGGACAGATGGTGTAGGGGAGGTTGGGTGACAAGGAGCGGCGTGTTTTGTGAAGGATTTGTATGAGTGGGTACCTAAAGGTGGAGCGGGGTTACCCTGAATTATAAAATCCATTGCCCATACGGTCCGCCTGTAGACTACCAAAGAGGAACGTGACGTAAAATTCCTATTTTTTCCGTTCGGCCTCACGCTAGCAGTGGAGGAAGTCGAGGAAATGGCAGGTTGGCTTGAGAATGGTGAGGCGTATTGAACTAGCAACCGGGAGCGCCGGGTGTCCGTAGCGGACAGAGAAGAGATGGTCATCAAAGCGTCGCTTAGTTTGTGCCGGTGTTGCCTTCGGATAAGGTGGAACTGCAAATTCAAATGTGCTGCCTGGGGAAGTGATGCAGCCGACCGCACGTCACCTGTCGGCGCGGTTTCTCGCACCCAGGAGGTGAGATTGCAGCTACCGTATAATCCACGGGAGGGCGCTGTGCCGCGGGAGAGGAGGACGTGAAAAATAGATAAGAAACAAGGAACTGTACAAAACGGAATCCTGAGCCAATCATCAAGTGCTGAAATAACAGCGGTTCGGGCACCATTCCTGGATGACATGGTCTACACGACCCTGAAGAATTGTCCCGACCCGAAACATCGCTTTCCCATGCCCAATAGTGTGGTGCGTGGCGCTAGGACTTACTCCAACACTGAGTTTTGCTCAACGTTCTGAAGTGCTATGTCAAGTTTAAAGTGACCGTTTTATGTGCATTTCATTGACCGATCAGTTGCGAATGACGGCAAGATGTCCACGCTGAATCATATGCTTGAAGGAATAATTATAAAAAGATGTTCATGCTATTACTCAATTGATATAAATTATGTTTTCCATTAAGTCGTGAGGAGCTGCGATCTGGAATTTGAAGGTCGAGTGGGCAGGGGAGCAGATTCTCAAAAGACCTGCTGAAGACCTTTGGATCAAGACGCAAGGGTGACCGTGAAGCCCAAAAAGACAAAGTGCTAAGTACAACCAAATACATCGGTGCATCGATCATAATTGCGCAGTATTTATCCAAAACAGTAAAATTCTAGAAATGGCCTTTTCTTCCATTTTCCACAGCCCCAGAGTCCCAGGTTCGATCCTTACTACCGGTGCTGCCTATCCGTAGTTTGTACGTGTTCCTTATGGTTTTCTCCGGATGTTCCGGTTTCCTCCCAAAGTCCAAAGACGTGCAGGTTTGTAGGTTGATTGGCTTATGCAAATTAAGCCTATTGCAAGGAATAGAACTAGTGTTCGGGTATTCGCTAGTAGGCGGGCAGAAGGGCCTGTTTCCACCTTGTGCCTCCAAACTACTCCTAAACTAAACTAAAACGTATGTTTATTTTAGAGAACGAGTGGTTGAGATCTGGAATTCGCTGGTCAAACTAGCGCAGGATCAGGAATCGCCTGCTGAAGACCATTGTACCAAGCGTCAAGGGACAATGGTCAAGAAAGTATATTGTCATACGTATAGACAAAGGAACGGTGGCAGCAGCATAACATGACTGTAACAAAATGTACATCGACAACATATAATAAATGCGATTCAATGCATTAATAAACTAATCCCAGTGCATAAGAGTGGAGAATGGAGTGCTTAGAGTATGGAGTGCTTAGTCCAAACAAAAGCAGTTCACCGTTAATCTTTTAGTGTTCTGTAGCGTTCAAGACCCCGATGTTTGTTTGTGAGAAGGTATTCCTCAACCCAATTGTAGGGTGGTTCTAATATTTTAAAATCGGGTATTAATGACAGCAGACACACTGGCTTTGGGACGGGTGCAGCCATCAGCGAGTAAGCGCCGATGCTGACAAAGTTGTGCTTGCGCGCTGATACTTGACGGCGTGTGCTTGTAGTTTTTGTACTGTCGCAGCCCAATTCTGCGCCTCCGTGGGGCTCAGAGTGCAGTAATACATCGCCGAGTCTCTGAGCCGCGTTTGCGACACAGACAGCGGGACCGTTCCTGTCGAATGGTCGAGCTTCGCAGAGAAACGTTCACCGGCATTGTTCTTCTGGGCGGCTTCCAATTTCGTTCTGAGCAGCAGAAACTCAAGTGACCCGCCGGGATACTGACGGTACCACATTAGTACAAGATTGCTCGTAATTGTAGCTGTATAGTTGCAGTTCAACTGGGCATCATCCCCTTCGCTCATTGTTAACACTGCTGGTGTTTGAGAAACGGCGTCGCCTCGACAATGCCCTGCAAGAGTCCGGGAAGGAAATTTAAAAAAAATAACATCACAGCATTCTGCTCACGCTCACCTTCTCCTGGTAATGATCTGAGGTAGAACGGCAACACAGATCTCCCTGCACTAAAAGCTAAATGAAGGTGGGAGAAAACGCGCTGCGAATTACCGAATGAAATTATATTTAAATATCATCCACCCCTTTCCATCGCCACCTGCTCGACATCATTGCATCTCGGTTGGAGGAGAGGAATCGTTCAGCGCACGCCCTTAGAAAACGGGCGTGGTCTAATATATCTGGAAACTCATTTCAAAATCCTTACTGCACTTTGGTCGGAACTGCACCGAAATTCTCATTGTACTCTTCGTTTATTGTTCCCTCACTGGCTCACTTTCTAAAGTCATTCCATTGCATGCAACGCATTTGATTGATTAAATACCATGCCCTACAGTAATATAATACACAGGCTTGGAGACGTCCTGAACTTACTGATGTGAGGTACAATGACATCAAACATACCCCTCCCCTAAAAGCTAAATAAAGATGGGCGGAAAGGCGCTGGGAATTACCGAATAAATTGATCTTTAACGATAATCCAACCCGTTCCATCGGACTGGACGTCGTTATTGCTTCTAAGGAGGGATAAGGGAATCGTAGATCACTCGTGCGTGAACCACTCGTGTGTTCTAACTGTACGATGCTTCTCCGTCGGCGCTGCTTTCCAGCGATTAACCTGGAAACTCACCTCAAATTTCCGAACATCAATTACTGTGAAACTGAGTCTTATTTCATAATGTGCTCTGCGTTTACTATCCCCATACGGACTCCCTTTCTAAAGTCGTTGTGTTGCATTCAAGGTATTTGGTTGAATAAATATCATGCCCTACATTATTGGAAATGTGGTGAGCTTACCGGTTAAGAGAGCTGCAGCTGTAAGAAGCCAATACATTGTCACGGCCAGCATGTTGTAATTGCATTGAGAGTGAATATGAGCTGAAATGGTCTCACCCGGAAACAGGTTTAATCTGATATTGTGAAAGGGGTGTGGTCGATGTTCTTCATTCATTGAATTATTCTTGACAACGTCACATCCCGTCGGCGCAGAGTTAATTTGTTCTCCAACTCCCCGAATTCACTCAGTTTCTTAATTCCGCCAATCACATCGCTGCTTTTGTTCCCCAATCATCTCGCACCTCCTTTGTATTCTGGTCCAATTACGTCACTGGAGGGGCAAGGCCGGAAGTACAATATATAATTAGATTAGATTAGATTCAACTTTATTGTCATTGCACATTTACAGTACAACGAAATGGTTTAACCGAGCTGTCATAACATTGAATAAAATAACAAAACACACACTCAACACAGTTTTAACATCCACCACAGTGAGTCCGCCAGGCACTTCCTCACTGTGATGGAAGGCAAAAGTCCCAAAGTCCTTGTAATAAACAAAATTCAATACATTATCAACCAAATCTATGTGCATAAGATGCATGAAGTGCTTAATGCAACCGAAGACATTTCATAGTTCACCTTTTAGTGCTGTGTAGTGGTCAAGAAACTAATATTTCTTTGATAGAAGCTATTCTTCAACCCAATTATCATGGGGTTTTTTAATATTTAAAAATCGTGTATTAATGACAGCAAACACACTGGCGTTGGGACGGGTGCAGCAATCAACAAGGGCGCGCCGATGCTGACAAACGCGCTGCAAACTGACGGGGATCTCTGATAGTTTTTGTACAGGCTCAGCCCAATTCTGCGCCACCGTGGGGTTCAGAGCGCAGTAATACATCGCCGAGTCTCGGAGCCGCGTTTGTGACACCGTCAGCGGCACCGTTCCTGTCGAATGGTTGAGCTCAGCAGAAAAACGGTCCCCGGCATTGTTCTTCTCGCCGCCTTTGTATGTCGTTCTGAGCAGCAGAAACTCAAGGGATCCGCCGGGATACTGACGGTACCAGATAAGACGAGGATTGGTCGAGCTTGTAGCTGTATAGTTGCAGCTCAATTGTGTATCATCCCCTTCACTCACTGTAACCGCTGCCGGTGACTGAGAAACGGCGTCGCCTCGACAATTCCCTGCAAGAGTCCGGGGATAAATAACACAGCATCACCTAATTCAGCTCATACTTCATAATACCCCTCATCCTGATACTGATATGAGGTACAATGACATCAAACATACCCCTCCTCTAAATGCTCAATAAAGATGGGCGGGAAGGCGCTGGGAATTACCGAATAAATTTATCTGTAACGATAATCAAACCCGTTCCATCGTACTGGACGTCGTTATTGCTTCCGGGGAGGAAGGGGGAAATCGGAGATCTCTCGTACATTAACCACATTTTAACTCTACGATGCTTCTCCGTCGGTGCTGCATTCCTGCAATTAACCTGGAAACTCGCCTCAAATTTCCGAACATCAATTACTGTGAAACTGCATCTTTTTTCCTAATGTGCTCTGCGTTTACTGTCCACATACGGACTCCCTTTCGAAAGTCGTTGTGTTGCATTCAAGGTATTTGGTTGATTAAATATCACGCCCTACATTATTGGAAACGTGGAGAACATACCGGTTAAGAGAGCTGCAGCTGTAAGAAGCCAATACATTGTCAAGGCCAGCATGTTGTAATTGCATTGAGAGTGAATATGAACTGAAATGGTCTCACCCGGAAACAGGTTTAATCTGAAATTGTGAAACAGCTGTGGTGTACGCTCTTCATTCGTTGGCTTATTCTTGACAGCGTCACATCCCCTCAGCGCAGAGTTAATTTGTTCTCCAACTCCCCGAATTAACTCAGTTTACAATTCCGCCAATGACATCACTGCTTTTGTTGCCCAATCATCTCAAACCTCCTTTGTTTTCTGTTCCATTACGTCACAGGAGGGGCAAGGCCTGAAGTACAATGTACAATAAACAAAATTCAATAAATTATTCTTCAACCCAATTGTCATGGGTTTTTTAAATTAAAAAACCGAGTCTTAATGACAGCTGGCGTTGGGACGGGATTTGAGTATAGGAGCAGAGAGGTTCTACTGCAGTTGGTCAGGGGCTTGGTGTGACCACACTTGAGTACAGTTTTGTTCTGCTAATCTGCGGATAGACATTCTTGCCATAGAGGGAGTACAGAGAAGGTTCACCAGACTGATTCATGGGATGTCAGGACTATCATATGAAAAAGGACTGGATAGACTCGGCTTGTACTCGCTATAATTTAGAAGATTGATGGGGGATCTTATAGAAAGTTATAACATTCTTCAGGGGTTGGGCAGGCTAGATGCAGGAAGATTGTTCCCGATGTTGGGGAAGTCCAGAACAAGGGGTCACAGTTCTAGGATAAGAAGGAAATGTTTTAGGACCGAGATGAGAAAAACATTTTTCACACAGAGAGTGGTGAATCTCTGGAATTCTCTGCCACAAAAGTTAGTTGAGGCCAGGTCATTGGCTATATATAAGAGGGAGTTAGATGTGGGACTTGTGGCTAAAAGGGTCAGGGGGTATGGAGAGAAGGCAGGTACAGGATACTGAGTTGGATGATCAGCCATGATCATATTGAATGGCGGTGCAGGCTCGAAGCGTCGAATGGCATCATCCTGCACCTATTTTCTATGTTTCCATGTTCCTAAGTTAGGTCTTTATTCTTTGGAGCGCAGAGGATTAAGGGGGGACTTGATATCGGTCTTCAAATGATGAGAGGGATAGACCGAGTTGACGTGGATAAGCTTTTTCCATTGAGAATAGGGAATATTAAAACACGATGACATGATTTGAGAATTAAGGGGCGGAAGTTTAGGAGTAACATGAGGGGGAACTTCTTTACTCAGAGAGTGGTGGCTGTGTGGAATGAGCTTCCATTGGAAGTGGTGGAGGCAGGTTCGATTTTATCATTTAAAAATAAATTGGATATGTATATGGACGGGAAAGGAAGGGCGGGTTATGGTCTGAGTGCAGGCCGATGAGACGAGGTGAGAATAAGTGTTCGGCTCGGACTAGAAGGAACGTGATGGCCGGTTACCACGCTGTAATTGTTATATGGTTATCAGGTTATAAATTAACAACCTAGCCCATGTGCATAAGAGTATGAATCGCTTAATGCAACCAGAGACAGTGCATAGTTCATCTGTTGGTGCTGCGGTGTGTTCAAGAACCTAATGTATGTTTGTTAGAAGCTTTTCTTCAACCCAATTGTCATGTTTTTTCTAATATTTAAAAATCGACTATTAATGACAACAAACACACTGGCGGTGGGACGGGTGCAGCAATCAACGAGGACGCGCCGATGCTGACAAACGCGCTAATAACTGACGGGGTTCTCTGATAATTTTTGTACAGGCTCAGCCCAATTCTGCGCCACCGTGCGGTTCAGAGCGCAGTAATACGTAGCCGAGTCTCGGAGCCGCGTGTGTGACACCGTCAGCGGGACCGTTCCTGTCGAATGGTTGAGCTCCGCAGAATAACGGTCCCCGGCGTTGTTCTTCTGGACGCCTTTGTATTTCATCCTGAGCAGCAGAAACTCAAGGGAGCCACCGGGATACTGACGGTACCAGATAAGACCAGGATTGGTCGGGCTTGTAGCTGTATAGTTGCAGCTCAACTGTGCGTCATTCCCTTCACTCACTTTAACCGCTGCCGGTGTCTGAGAAACGGCGTCGCCTCGACAATTCCCTGCAAGAGAGCGGGGATAAATGACACAACATCACCTAATTCAGCTCATACCCCTCATCCTGATACCGATAATGAGGTGCAATGACATCAAACATACCCCTCCTCTAAAAGCTAAATAAAGATGGGCGGTAAGGCGCTAGTAATTACCGAATAAATTGATCTTTAAAGATAATACAACCCGTTGTATCGTACTGGACGTCGTTATTGCTTCCGGGGAGGAGGGGGGAAATCGTAGATCACTCGTACGTGACCCACCGGTGTGTTCTAACTCTACGATGCATCACCATCGCGGCTGCTTTCCAACAATTAACCTGGAAACTCACCTCGAATTTCCGAACATCAATTACTGTGAAACTGCATATTTTCCCCCAATGTGCTCTGCGTTTACTATCCTTATACGGACTCCCTTTCTAAAGTAGTTGTGTTGCATTCAAGGTATTTGGTTGATTAAATATGATGACCTACATTATTGGAAACGTGGTGAGCTTACAGGTTAAGAGAGCTGCAGCTGTAAGAAGCCAATACATTGTCAAGTCCAGCATGTTGTAATTGCATTGAGAGTGAGTATGAACTGAAATGGTCTTACCCGGAAACAGGTTTAATCTGATATTGTGCAAGAGCTGTGGTCTAGGCTCTTCATTCATTGGCTTATTCTTGACAGCGTCACATCCCGTCGGCGCGATGCTAATTTGTTCCCCACCTCCCCGAATTCACTCAGTTTCTTAATTCCGCCAATGACATCACTGCTGTTGTTGCCCTATCATCTAAAAGCTCATGTGTTTTCTGTTCCATGACGTCACAGGAGGGACAAAGTCTGAAGTACAATATATAATTAGATTAGATTTGATTAGATTCAACTTTATTGTCATTGCACATTTACAGTACAAAGAAATGGTTTAACCGAGCAGTCATAACATAGAATAAAATAACAAAACACACACTCAACACAGTTTTAACATCCACCACAGTGAGTCCAACAAACACCTCCTCACTGTGAAGGAAGGCAAATGTCCCAAAGTCCATGGAATAAACAAAATTCAATAAATTAACAACCAAGTCCATGTGCATAAGATGCATGAAGTTCTTAATGCAACCGAAGACATTTCATAGTTCATCTTTTAGTGCTGTGTAGTGATCAAAAACCTGATATTTGTTTGTTAGAAGCTATTCTTCAACCCAATTATCATGGGGTTTTTTTAACATTTAAAAATCGTGTATTAATGACAGCAAACGCACTGGCTTTGGGAAGGGTGCAGCAATCAACAAGGGCGCGCCGATGCTGACAAATGCGCTGAAAACTGACGGGGTTCTCTGGTAGTTCTTGTACAGGCTCAGCCCAATTCTGCGCCACCGTGGGGTTTAGAGCGCAATAATACATCGCCGAGTCTCGGAGCCGCGTTTGTGACAACGTCAGCGGGACCGTTCCTGTCGAATAGTTGAGCTCAGCAGAAAAACGGCCCCCGGCATTGTTCTTCTCGCCGCCTTTGTATTTCGTTGTGAGCAGCAGAAACTCAAGGGATCCGCCGGGATACCGACGGTACCAGATTAGTCCAGGTGTGATTGTGCTTGTAGCTGTGTAGTTGCAGATCAATTTTGTATCATCCCCTTCACTCACTGTAACCGCTGCCGGTGGCTGAGAAACGGCGTCGCCTCGACAATTCCCTGCAAGAGACCGGGGATAAATAACACAACATCACCTAATTCAGCTCATACTTCAGAATACCCCTCATCCTGATACTGATATGAGGTACAATGACATCAAACAAACCCCTCCCCTAAACGCTAAATAAAGATGGGCGGAAAGGCGCTGGGAATTGCCTAATAGATTCATCTTTAAAGATAATCCAACCCGTTCCATCGTAATCGGCGTCGTTATTTCTTCCGGGGCGGGAAAAGGGAATCGTAGATCACTCGTGCGTGAACCACCGGGGTGTGCTAACTCTACGATGTTTCTCCGTCGGCGCTGCTTTCCAGCAATTAATCTGAAACATACCTGAAATTTCCGAAAATCAATTACTGTGAAACTGCATCTTTTTCCTAATGTGCTCTGCGTTTACTGTCGTCATACGGACTCATTTTCTAAAGTCGTTGTGTTGCATTCAAGCTATTTGGTTGATTAAATATCATGCCCTACAGTTTTGGAAACGTGGTGAACTTACCGGTTAAGAGAGCTACAGCTGCAAGAAGCCAATACATTGTCAAGGCCAGCATGTTGTAATTGGATTGAGAGTGAATATGAACTGAAATGGTCTCACCCGGAAACAGGTTTAATCTGATATTGTGAAAGGGGTGTGGTCGATGTTCTTCATTCATTGAATTATTCTTGACTGCGTCACATCCCGTCGGCGCAGAGTTAATTTGTACTCCAACTCCCCGAATTCACTCAGTTTCTTAATTCCGCCAATCACATCACTGCTTTTGTTCCCCAATCATCTCGCACCTCCTTTGTATTCTGGTCCAATTACGTCACTGGAGGGGCAAGGCCGGAAGTACAATATATAATTAGATTAGATTAGATTAGATTAGATTCAACTTTATTGTCATTGCACATTTACAGTACATCGAAATGGTTTAACCGAGCTGTCATAACATTGAATAAAATAACAAAACACACACTCAACACAGTTTTAACATCCACCACAGTGAGTCCACCAGGCACCTCCTCACTGTGATGGAAGGCAAAAGTCCCAAAGTCCTTGTAATAAACAGACATTCAAATTCAAACATTACAACCAAGTCTATGTGCATAAATGCATGAAGTGCTTAATGCAACCGAAGACATTTCATAGTTCATCTGTTAGTGCTGTGTAGTGGTCAAGAAACCTAATATTCTTTGATAGAAGCTATTCTTCACCCCAATTATCATGGGGTTTATTACATATTTTAAAATCGTGTATTAATGACAGCAAACACACTGGCGTTGGGACGGGTGCAGCATTCAACGAAGGGCGCGCCGATGCTGACAAACGCGCTGCAAACTGACGGGGATCTCTGATAGTTTTTGTACAGGCTCAGCCCAATTCTGCGCCACCGTGGGGTTTAGAGCGCAGTAATACATCGCCGAGTCTCGGAGCCGCGTTTGTGACACACGCAGCGGCACCGTTCCTGTCGAATGGTTGAGCTCAGCAG
This sequence comes from Amblyraja radiata, assembly GCF_010909765.2. Classification (NCBI taxonomy): domain Eukaryota; kingdom Metazoa; phylum Chordata; class Chondrichthyes; order Rajiformes; family Rajidae; genus Amblyraja; species Amblyraja radiata. The sequence goes on along the minus strand of NC_045970.1, from coordinate 58,642,927 downwards.
AAAAACGGTCTCCGGCATTGTTCTTCTCGCCGCCTTTGTATGTCGTTCTGAGCAGCAGAAACTCAAGGGATCCGCCGGGATACTGACGGTACCAGATAAGACGAGGATTGGTCGAGCTTGTAGCTGTATAGTTGCAGCTCAATTTTGTTTCATCCCCTTCACTCACTGTAACCGCTGCCGGTGACTGAGAAACGGCGTCGCCTCGACAATTCCCTGCAAGAGTCCGGGGATAAATAACACAACATCACCTAAGTCAGCTCATACTTCATAATACCCCTCATCCTGATACTGATATGAGGTACAATGACATCAAACATACCCCTCCTCTAAATGCTCAATAAATATGGGCGGGAAGGCGCTGGGAATTACCGAATAAATTTATCTGTAAAGATAATCAAACCCGTTCCATCGTACTGGACGTCGTTATTGCTTCCGGGGAGGAAAAAGGGTATCGTAGATCACTCGTGCGTGAACCATCGGTGTGTTCTAACACTACGATGCTTCTCCGTCGGCGCTGCATTCCTGCAATTAACCTGGAAACTCGCCTCAAATTTCCGAACATCAATAACTGTGAAACTGCATCTTTTTTCCTAATGTGCTCTGCGTTTACTGTCGTCATACGGACTCATTTTCTAAAGTCGTTGTGTTGCATTCAAGGTATTTGGTTGATAAATATCACGCCCTACATTATTGGAAACGTCGTGAACTTACCGGTTAAGAGAGCTGCAGCTGTAAGAAGCCAATACATTGTCAAGGCCAGCATGTTGTAATTACATTGAGAGTGAATATGAACTGAAATGGTCTCACCCGGAAACAGGTTTAATCTGATATTGTGCAAGAGCTGTGTTCTCGGTTCTTCATTCATTGGCTTATTCTTGACAGCGTCACATCCCCTCAGCGCAGAGTTAATTTGTTCTCCAACTCCCCGAATTAACTCAGTTTACAATTCCGCCAATGACATCACTGCTTTTGTTGCCCAATCATCTCAAACCTCCTTTGTTTTCTGTTCCATTACGTCACAGGAGGGGCAAGGCCTGAAGTACAATGTACAATAAACAAAATTCAATACATTATTCTTCAACCCAATTGTCATGGGTTTCTAAATTAAAAAAACGAGTCTTAATGACAGCAAACACACTGGCGTTGGGACGGGGTTTGAGTATAGGAGCAGAGAGGTTCTACTGCAGTTGTCCATGGTCTTGGTGTGACCACACTTGAGTACAGTTTTGATCTGTTAATCTGAGGAAAGACATTCTTGCCATAGAGGGAGTACAGAGAAGGTTCACCAGACTGATTCGTGGGATGTCAGGACTATCATATGAATAAGGACTGGATAGACTCGACTTGTACTCGCTAGAATTTAGAAGATTGAGGGGGGATCTTATAGAAAGATACAAAATTCTTCAGGGGTTGGGCAGGCTAGATGCAGGAAGATTGTTCCCGATGTTGGGGAAGTCCAGAACAAGGGGTCACAGTTCAAGGATAAGAAGGAAATATTTTAGGACCGAGATGAGAAAAACATTTTTCACACAAAGAGTGGTGAATCTCTGGAATTCTCTGCCACAGAAGTTAGTTGAGGCCAGTTCATTGGCTATGTTTAAGAGGGAGTTAGATGTGGCCCTTGTGGCTAAAGGGATCAAGGGGTATGGAGAGAAGGCAGGTACAGGATACTGAGTTGGATGATCAGCCATGATCATATTGAATGGCGGTGCAGGCTCGAAGGGCCGAATGGCATCATCCAGCACCTATTTTCTATGTTTCCATGCTCCTAAATTAGGTCTTTATTCTTTGGAGCGCAGAAGGTAAAGGGAGTACTTGATATTGGTCTTTAAATGGTGAGAGGGGTAGACAGAGTTGACGTGGCTAAGCTTTTTCCATTGAGAGGAGGGAATATTCAAACACGAGGACATGATTTGAGAATTAAGGGGCAGAAGTTTAGGGGTAACATGAGGGGGAACTTCTTTACTCAGAGAGTGGTGGTTGTGTGGAATGAGCTTCCAGTGGACGTGGTGGAGGCAGGTTCGATTTTATCATTTAAAAATAAATTGGATAGGTATATGGACGGGAAAGGAATGGGGGGTTATGGTCTGAGTGCAGGCAGATGAGACGAGGAGAGAATAAGTGTTCGGCTCGGACTAGAAGGACCGTGATGGCCGGTTTCCGTGCTGTAATTATTATATGGTTATCAGGTTATGAATTAACAACCTAGCCCATGTGCATAAGAGTATGAACCGCTTAATGCAACCAGAGACAGTGCATAGTTCATCTGTTGGTGCTGTCGCCTGTTCAAGAACCTAATGTCTGTTTGTTAGAAGCTATTGTTGAACGCAATTGTCATGTTTTTTTTAATATTTAACAATCGTCTATTACTGACAGCAAACACACTGGCGTTGGGACGGGTGCAGCAATCAACAAGGATGCGCCGATGCTGACAAACGCGCTGATAACTGACGGGGTTCTCTGGTAATTTTTGTACAGGCTCAGCTCAATTCTGCGCCACCGTGGGGTTCAGAGCGCAGTAATATATCGCCGAGTCTCGGAGCCGCTTTTGCGACACCGTCAGCGGGACCGTCCTGTCAAATGGTCGAGCTCCGCAGAGAAGCGTTCACCGGCATTGTTCTTCGGGGCGGCTTCGTATTTCATTCTGAGCAACAGAAACTCAAGAGAGCCGCCGGGATACTGACGGTACCAGATAAGTCCAGGATTGTTCGAGCTTGTAGCTGTATAGCTGCAGTTCAACTGTGCGTCATCCCCTTCACTCACTGTAACCGCTGCCGGTGTCTGAGAAACGGCGTCGCCTCGACAATTCCCTGCAAGATTTCGGGGATAAATAACACAACATCACCTATTTCAGCTCATACTTCAGAATACCCCTCATCCTGATACTGATATGAGGTGCAATGACATCAAACATACCCCTCCTCTAAAACCTAAATAAATTTGGGAGGAAAGGCGCTGGGAATTACCGAATAAATTGATCTTTAAAGATAATACAACCCGTTCCATCGGACTGGACGTCGTTATTGCTTCCGGGGAGGAAGGGAGAAATCGTAGATCACTCGTACCGGGACCACCGGTGTGTTCTAACTCTACGACGCCGCACCATCGCGGCTGCTTTCCAACAATTAACCTGGGAACTCACCTCGAATTTCCGAACATCAATTACTGTGAAACTGCATCTTTTTCCCCAATGTGCTCTGCGCTTACTATCCCTATTCGGACTCCCTTTCTAAAGTACTTGTGTTGCATTCAAGGTATTTGGTTGATTAAATATGTTGCCCTACATTATTGGAAACGTGGTGAATTTACCGGTTAAGAGAGCTGCAGCTGTAAGAAGCCAATACATTGTCAAGGCCAGCATGTTGTAATTGCATTGAGAGTGAATATGAACTGAAATGGTCTCACCCGGAAACAGGTTTAATCTGATATTGTGAAAGAGCTGTGGTCTACGTTCTTAATTCATTGGATTATTCTTGACAACGTCACATCCCGTCGGCGCAGAGCTAATTTGTTCCCCACCTCCCCGAATTCACTCAGTTTCTTAATTCCGCCAATCACATCACTGCTTTTGTTGCCCTATCATCTCCAACCTCCTTTGTTTTCTGTTCCGTGACGTCACAGGAGGGACAAGGCCTGAAGTATAATATATAATTAGATTAGATTAGATTAGATTAGATTAGATTCAACTTTATTGTCATTGCACATTTACAGTACAACGGAATGGTTTAACCGAGCAGTCATAAAATAGAATAAAATAACAAAACACAAACTCAACACAGTTTTAACATCCACTACAGTGAGTCCAACAAACACCTCCTCACTGTGAAGGAAGGCAAAAGTCCCAAAGTCCTTGGAAAAAACAAAATTCAATAAATTAACAACCAAGTCCATGTGCATAAGATGCATGAAGTTCTTAATGCAACCGAAGACATTTCATAGTTCGTCTTTTAGTGCTGTGTAGTGGTCAAAAACCTAATATTCTTTTGTTAGAAGCTATTCTTCACCCCAATTATCATGGGGTTTATTACATATTTTAAAATCGTGTATTAATGACAGCAAACACACTGGCGTTGGGACGGGTGCAGCATTCAACGAGGGCGCGCCGATGCTGACAAACGCGCTGCAAACTGACGGGGATCTCTGATAGTTTTTGTACAGGATCAGCCCAATGGTGCGCCACCGTGGGGTTCAGAGCGCAGTAATACATCGCCGAGTCTCGGATCCGCGTTTGTGACACCGTCAGCGGGACCGTTCCTGTCGAATGATTGAGCTCAGCAGAAAAACGGTCCCCGGCATTGTTCTTCTCGCCGCCTTTGTATGTCGTTCTGAGCAGCAGAAACTCAAGGGATCCGCCGGGATACTGACGGTACCAGATTAGTCCCAGGTGTGATTGTGCTTGTAGCTGTG